>NC_136018.1:19517132-19777132 GCF_048128805.1 Centroberyx gerrardi | reverse complement strand
CAAACACAGAAACCATACCTACAAGGAGGAAAGAGAGAGAGAAGAAGAACAGAGAAATAGCAGAGGAGCAGGAGGAGAGACAGGCGGTCAGAGAGGCCGCCGGACACTGAACACACACGAGACGTCGCAGCAAGTCTGAAATGTAGAGCGAGGAAGAAGTTGATTCCAGCCATTCCCAGTTCTCTACAACTTTTAACTGAAAGACTAGAAGAATAAATGTCTCACAAACGATACTTGGAGAATGGCTGCATCCATCGCTGAAGTCATTTTTTGATTTTCTTCTGTTTATTTTCAATTATTTCAACCTATTGCGCGCTAGCTAGCTATATTAACCCATCAAAACAGTGTAACATTATGAAAGGCAATACAAAAGCAGCAAAAAATGCATGATTTGCATCTATCATTTTACACCAAATCTAACACCAAATCTATCATACCCGCTTATATCTACTAAATCTGGGGACAAAGTGAAGCAATGACTGATGATTGACAATATTACTTGGTCATGTGATGGCTTATAGATCATCAAACCATCAATTTAGAGGGAACATCCACATCAATTTCTGGTGATGTTTGCTTGATCTTTGCTCTTTATTATAACTGCTCTTCAGAGTACATGATCAAATTTAGACTCACTTAGGCCCAGTTGACACCCACGGATTTCAACTAGAGAAAATTTCTCACCAGAGAGCCCAGAACAGCTGTATTTTTCCCTGCGACCCGGACAAGAAAGATACAGCCCTTTAGAGTTAAGAGTAACTCGTCTGGTTGAGAGGCAGATGCAGTCTGTTGATTCAGCGGGCCGATTCTCTCCAGTGGAAATGAGATAAAGCCGAACAATTGAATAGGTAAATGCTTGTTATTTTCAAGTGACTTGCTGTTTCATTTTACCTGTGGAAACAAAATCTTTGACACTGAAGAGATTTGTGCTATGAAATTGAAAAACAAAAAAAATCCATTTAAAAATCACCATCATCTTCATACTAGTCCCTACCCGGGGATGCGCCACAACTCCGCACAGATACCCGGGGATGCGCGCGCCACAACTACGTGCAGACTTCCGGGGATGCGCGGACTTGCTTGCCAAAAAGGCGCATAAACAGCGTAAGTTTGTGAAAATGGAAAAATGAGCTCCCTGCATAAAAAAATGAGCTCCCATTGGCATAGGCAGTCCCTGCCTATGCCAATGCTCAATGGCCATGTGCAGTTTCAGATTGATTGGCCAACCCATTGAGGAGCAAAATGGATGCGGACAGACGGACAGAGATTTCCTCATTTATAGTAGGATTACCATATTCTCTTAAGAGACGTTAAGAGTCCACATGCCACTGCAAACAAAGCCTTCAGTTCACAAGAATCAGTGCAGGAGTTGAATAGCTGTTAAATGACAGTGAACAAAATTGATTCAAAATGATTCAAAGGATACCTCTTCTAACTTACATTGTAAACTTGGAACAACTGAAGTTACGCTAGAAAGTTCTGCAAGGATACAAACTTTCTATGTACTCATCATAAGTCCTATGGATCAACCATAAATGCATGTATCCCATATTCAATGCACAAACATACACACCATCCCCTTCATTTTGACAAGTGCTCTTGAGCAGGAGTGGTTGATTTGATGCAGGATGCCCATGGTGCTCCAATACATTATTGGCTACTGCTTAGGCCAATAAAACCCGCAGTAGTACTTTCTTTGGTTGAACTTAATGTCCCACTCTGCCAGGAGGAAGCCAGCGGGCAACGACTTGGCTCCGTATGTCAAGCCCAAGCTAAGACAGCACTCTGCTGAATGAGAAGTGCTGCATCATGGCGGGGCGTCCATCTCCACCCATCAGGAAGACGACTTCATGCAGAGAAGTATGATGTGAGACAGGGAGGAGACTGTCGACTTTTTAATGCCCAGACGTGATGTTCAGTGTGGCAAAGATGTAAAAACAAAGCGATTCACATTCATGCATGCATCCATACTCTCTCTATCTCTCTTTTATATTAACACGTATTATTGGTAATCAGTGAAAAAAAAGTGCTGTTCATTTCAACACTTTCCCTCTTTGCATGTATAATAAAGACACTTTTGATAAAGAAGCTGATGCTAATATCAGTGTTAATCAGTCTGTAATCAGTGGAAGGGGTCAAGGCACACTCTGAGCTGAGCTGTTCACTATAGCTGCCAACGGCCTACTGCTATGCCCAATCAGCGAGACACACACACACACACACAAGCCCCCATGAACAAAGACTTTGCCCATAATGCACACACAAAAACCCACAGCAGAATACATGCCTCCATTCACACAAGTTCAAGTATGTGAACACACACCCACGCACACTAAAGACTAATCATCATCATCATAACAACGCAACTGGGTAGGTGGGCAAGACAGACTGGTAAATAAGAACTGTAGCACTTTAAAGCTATGATTGTTGTATTGCCCTACTTCTGTGCTTGTGTTGGAGAGGGTGGTGCGGTGAAGTGCAACAGTGACGCCTCCAGGTGAGTGTATAATTAAGGGTGGGGGCAGGACACCTATGGTGGCAGAGCTTGGAGCTGGAGACAGATAAGTTTAAGTTGGAAACTGACCACCTAAAACAATAATGCTAGCGGTAATGGTGTGTAACCTGGGGCTGTCAGATTCCTACGACTAAGAAATGGTGCACAGAAAAGAAACTTGTGCATGGCTGTTTCCAGCACCAGATCAATATTGACTCACCATTTGTCAAATTGAGAACACTAAAAACTCTAAAGGGTTTTCCAGTGACTAGCTACAGTCCTGCTGCACTAGTAAGTGAACTTTTGATGTAATTACCATGCTAGTTAACGTCAGCATTCTAGCTAGCCAGCAAGGTTAGCTTTAAGAAAAACAAACAATTTAGCCTACATTCTGAGGCAGATAGTTGTGTAATTCCTCCTGCACAGCCGTGAGAGCACAAATCACAGATTTAAGCTTTGAGAAAAACATGTTTTATCTGTATTCTTTATCATCTGTATGGGGACTCAGGTTGGACACCAGCTCTGTCTGAGGGAGAGGAAACAGAGGGGACCCAGGGGAGTGCCCTGGGGGGTGCCCAGGTTCATGTTTCCTGCTGTGATCTAAAAATGTCAGTCCCAGTCAAGCCACAGGTTCAAGAAATCCACAATATCACAAGCAAAATCCATTGTCCTATGTAAGCTCCTGGCAACAGCTATATACAGAAACTTTACTTTTAGATGGAGTTTAGATGCCTTTGCACAATAGAGCTTACCCACTGTTTTAGGCTGACACAAATAAATGAAATAAAATGCAGTGCAGCCAGGTGAATTCCCATGTGCCAAGAGCAGATTTCTGGGGTATTGCCTGCCATCAGTGTGGGGATGAAGGTGTTCCCCCCCCAGCTCAAAGGTGCAACACTGGGACTCTGTGGTGTTTAGAAATTACCATTACTATGGTTACTTTTAGGGTTAGACTAAAATACTGCACCAACATTGGTGTTTTATTAGTTTCTTTGATTCCATATTTTTTGCAGACTTGATCAATACTTCATTGGTTGTCTATGGGAAGACCTTAACCTGAATTCATTCTAATGAGACATTTTGATCAGATTCCATACAATTATGTATGAATGTCAGGCTTTTACACTCTGACAAGAATGAAATTCTGGGGGGAAACACTGAATACTTCTTTTTTAAAATCTTTTGGTGTAAAATTTGTCAAGTTTAAAGACATTGAATATTAGCACAAAATACCAGCTATGGGCAGCTTCAATCCAAAAATGTCAGTATTGGTATTGGCCTTCAAAAAGCCACATTGGTTACTTTGTTGCCTTGAATTTTAAAATGTAAAGAAACTAGGATCCAGCTCTGCCAAGGCTCCCTAGTGGATCTTTAAACGTCCTCAAAGGCGCACTCATCCCCAGCCAAACGCGATAAATCAAGCGCTGCTTGTGTTTTTTCGAGTATTCAAAACCACTTTTTTCCCCTCTATGTTTGATTTATCGTGATTCGTCGTGATTTGTCGAGCTGCTTCGATGCGACGAGGGCAGTAAAGAGAATAATGTCCAAGTAAGAAGTTTCTCCAAACAACTCCGGTTGCCTCGGAGGAATTCTCCCTGTGTCCTTGAGAGGCCTCATGGAGTGTGACTTAAAGACTTTTTATTCCTCCTCCGCTCCCTCATCTTCTCCCTCCTCCTTTCCTCTGCTCTCTCTCTCTCTCCCTCCTGTCCTCTCTCCTCCCACCATCTCCTGGTAGCCGGAGGGGGGTCTCTCCACGCTCTGATTGGTTTTATTGGCAGCGGTTCAGTTGTGGAGGATGCCGGCGTGGCTCTCGATGTCGTGCTTGATAAAGATGGATCAGCACATAACATTAGGCAAAGCAGTTCTCTTTTCCATCTCATTAAAAAGACAACATTAGATGAGAATAGGAACATCCTCCGGTGTCAGGGAGATTCATGTCGGGTTATTCATCTCCTAATTGTGTTTTATACAAAGCGTTGTAGTCTGGTGACGTGCTTCTTTAGAAGCATCAGTAGCCCGGCCGGCGGAGGCGTACAAGTCACCCCACCACTGTTGCTTTACCCAAGTGAATCTGTGTGTGTATGTTTTATTAAAAGGACGCTTTTGCATGTGGCCCACATCCACATGCCTCCTTTTCTACAGTGCTAAAAGAGTCAGCGGAGCGGTATCTGTCACGGTAAATAAAAAACAAATCTATCACATCATCGTCATAGCGCTGTCACATCATATCATAGCGCTACGGAAAGGGTTTGCATGCCGTCACATCACAGCGGACTGGTGTCTGCTGAAGGAATAGTCAAAGCTTCCGATGTATGACAAGATGTGAGACGCAGGGCGGTAGTGCTTGAGTCCGTTTTCGGCCTCCAGACCACTTTCCAGACTGATTTGTCTTGGTCTCGGCCATATTGGACGATGACTCAACTATTTCCCGCCTATTTAAAAATCTTAAAAGATATGTTTTTCTCCACCTGGTCCGCCTTTACTTTCTGCCCAGAGATTCCTGTGATTGGTACTTAACTCCTGCAGATAGATCCAAATCTCTGTTGATGCTTAAGAAACTCCTTAAGCATTACTTTTACATTTTGGAGAGACATGTACACTTGGTTTTTTTTGCCTATTTTGGTCTTGAATAGGAGTCGGTTTGCTCTTGACTTGGTCTCGACCCCCTTTGGACCTGCTGCACTCAAACTCAACTGGTCCTGGTCTTGGAATTGACTTGGATTCGAGTGAGGCGCTCTTGACTACCGCCCTGGTGAGCCGAGATGAAAAAAAAAAGCCCTGGGAAGAGAAGCGGGGGGACGGAAAAGGAAAGCAGAAAAAAGAGAGGGTAAGAGACAAATAGCGTGGCATTGTAACTGCGAGACGTGGCGAAAAGTGTTTTCAGCGGCAGACGGAAGCAGCGCGGAAACAAAAGCAAGACTGCGAGGGTGTTTGGCATTTGATGATAGAGTGGGAGGGGGGCCTGTCCTTTACAAGGTGTGGGATGCTGGTTCAAATTGTGTTACTGCGCAGCGATTGATGAGAGACGTTCACCACCCACTAAGAGAGAGAGATGAAGAGGGAGAAAGAGAGGGAGAGAGAGAGAGAGAGAGAGTTTACCACCCACATCAAATTGATGTTCAACTGCACACCATCAATCAAAATCCGCAGGAAAAGAGGAAGGGCGGTTGGCGATTTTGACTGTAAACGTCATACATTCCTTGAAACTATGTTGTCATTACCACATGTACCAAGTGTATGAAGACCTTGCATGACAGCATTTGTACTATGACCTATATTTGCCTGCTTATTGACACTTTCTATTTGAGAGTTTTTGAAGAATCCAAAACTCCAACGGCTTTTATATTTTCGAATTGACAGAGAGAGGAGAGAAAAGCCTCCAGTCTTCCTGTCAGTGGGTGCTACCGAGGCGCCGGCCATCGATAACAGAGGCTGAGAGAGCCAGCATGGAGAATAGCATCTACCACCCACTGGGGCTCCACGGGAATGCAGTTATTTGAGTCCAACAGCTCTAATCAACAGCTATTTAAAGACTGTACTGTACCAAGTGTGGGTTCAAACGCTAGAGGATGCTCTGCATGTATGGGAACTCGTGAAATTACACAGTTGAAATATGTTTGGAATTACTGTTTACTATACAGGACTGCATACAGTGATGTGATGGTAATTAAAGGGGGGTAAACTACAACGTCAAAATCAACTGTACTTTCAGAAAAGCATTCATTTATCCTTTCTCTCCTTAAACCTGCAATAAGCGATGTCAGACCATAAAACCAATCCTGAAACTAATATGTGCTATGTGGAGATTTCATTGAAAAAAAGTCTCGTAATGGCGGAATCGATGAAGTGAGCGAGTAAACTTGTTAATCTAGTAAACTTGCTACCTACCTCTTCACTTGTCATGGTGGGACGTGTAACCTTCAGCGCGAGAAAGATCTGTGAAAGCGAGACTGGAAACTTCTCTGTAGGTACAGTTAGCTATTAGCCTTTATACTCGGTGCTTTGCAATGTTTGTCCTTAGTAGTCCTCCGTAGTGCAGTGGCTTTGCTGTGTGTTATTTACAAATGTATTACGGTTTCTGTCACCCTCTAGTGGTCGAAAATTGATCTTATTGTAGCTTTAAAAAACCCTATCCTTACATCCCTTACATCAGTTTAACACTACTTACTGTGTATACATTATTGATATGTTCTTATGTCTCAAGCCACTCCATCACTGTCACATTTTTGAATATAGCTGAAAATATTGACACAACTATATAGGAAGGGCGGGGTAAGGCAAAGTGTTTTTTCAGTAAGTGTGTACGTGTGCGTGCATGCATGCATGTGTGTTTGTTGATCATTAGCATTAATTAAGACTAATCTCATTCCCAGCGACTTGAAGTGCATCTGTGGCCATGGCAACCCACTCCCAAATGGTGAGCGGCGGTGCGGGCTGCTGTCTCACCGCCTCCCCCGGCAGTCATTGTGATTTGTGGAGCAATTACCAGACAAGAAGAGGAGAAGGAGCACTTTACCGAGACGAGTCGGTGTCCTGCCTAATGCGAAACATCCTCGCCACTGTCTGGTGGCACACACAAACCCACTCCGTGTTGGCAAGAAGCTCATTTAGAGTGGGAAAGCACATGTGTGGCGTGTTGGTTTAAGTTGGAGAGAGGCAGCTAAGTTTATTTTTCGTGTTAGAAGATGTTGCTTCAAAGGCGAGAGAGTGTGTTTTTAGATCATGAGAAGTAGCACACCCAAGCTGAGGACTGAAATTAAAGCCAAGCTGCAAGCGTGTTGGTTTACTAAATTGATTTTAAAATACCGTTCTTCTCTGAACAATGCCCTGGAACAATAGCAAGATCAGAACGGTAGTGTTTGGGAAGTCTCTCATCAACAGACATGCTCATAACACCAAGACAAGGTTTTTTCTTTGCCCTCCATACAGATACATCTATTTGAAATTTAAATCCCTTCGAACAAATGTATCACTTCTAACATCATTCTAACAAATGTTATTGTTAGAACAGTCTTGATTGTGTTCTTCTGGAACTCTGCATAGGTCATGGCTTCATCGATTGAATATGATATTATGGGAGAGAAATGTGTGATGAGATGAGGTGGACTAGTGTTAGTCTCACCAGGAAAAATGTCCTTATATTGTGTCTATAGGTGTTTGGATCTTATTATCTTATCCTATGTGGACCTCATATTGTTTTGACAAATCAGCCAACTGTAATAATGTAGCTAACAGTTCAATGCTTTGCAAATTCATACCAATCTTTTGAAGGCATATAGGTTGGTGATGTTGTGGTTTGAGTCTGACCCCTTTCTCTTCTCCCTCTGTACTGCCCATTAAAGCAAAAATACTTAAACACTTCACTATGAATTTCTTTTTAATATAAATTCCTCTTCTTACCCTGCACTAAGGCCCTGAGGGTGCACTTGACCACCGAAGCCGTTCAGGGAGGAAACAACTACTGTTTCCACTGTGCAACCAGGACGACTATCACTAAGAATGAATGTGCATGCAGGACAAGATCCCTGCAAGGATACTTACACTATGTACCCCTCCATGTAGGCATATATCAAGAGAAAAAGTGAAAAATGGCAAGGAACTCAATGGACTTTGGTACTGATGATCCTTGCGGAAAGAACTGCCTCTTAATCACAGACGATCACTCAACCACACAGACCTTTACACTCATGCTTCATGCCCTTTTACATCACAGTAAGAGAAAAACGACACATGAATCCTTCAGAGGAGCCATTTAAGTCCACTTTAACATCTTAGATCACCCCTTCTACTGTTAATTACCATACTTTTACACTTCTCACAGTGTGTACACAACTCTGTGTAACTTCAGACTTTGCCACTTCTCAGCCTCATATCTAATTTATTTCATGCATCTCATTCCCTTCTGTGTAACTACATCATGGTACATTGAACCAATGCGCAACTGCACTCTCATTTCAATTCCCTCTACACTTCTAACCGTACTTCATGTCATGCTGCTTGAAGACACACAGATGTTGAATGTTGATTGTATATATGTGGAGAGATATGCATACAGTCTATCATATGTCCTGCACTGTCCTCTTGCACTCTGTATGAGACCCTGCTGTCCTCGTACCATGTGTTTATTGTAACAACTTAATAAGTTCTCCCTATATATGTATTGTACTTGGCAAAGAGTGATTCTGATTTTTACCTAAACTTAATACATTTGAGAGTTGTGTAAATTTATGATGAGACAGTGGATGTTGTGTACTTTCAGGTGCTGCATCACATTCCACATGATTTAGATTTGCTGCACTACTAACAGCACAAACACATGAAGTGTTACTGGACAAGTCATCGGGGATAAGCTGAGCTTTGACATATAGATGCAAACAGATTTACTGCATTATGTATTATGGCTACCAGCTGCCCTGAGCTGACCCAGGAGGAGTGCTGTTTGTTTTCAAAGACAGCATCCATTTGCCTTCAGTAGCCCCGGGCTAAGCTGCTTTCCAGCCATGTATGAAAAGTGACATCAGGCTCTCAGATGAGTTCCTACGGGCACAGAGAGCAAACTGTCCTTAGTTGAGCCTTTACCAGCACAGGACCTGTTAAAGTAGGGTGGTGGATGAGAAAGTGGGTTAGCAATGTACTGTGGGCCAACAGGAGCGAGGATGGCTCAGCATAGATTAATACTGCCATCTGCTGGTTGATAAGTGGATGTGGTAAATGCTGACCAGAGGCAATATAAAACTCCAAGTACCCCTTGATGCAAGCTGGAAGTTGAGGCGGTAAGATTCTACCCTGTGGTAAGATTCTACCCTGTGGTAGAATCTTACCATTACAGCTCACACAGATCTCTGGACTCCGGTCATACACCAGTCATTAAAAAGTAACATTTCAAAAATAAGTCTTTAGTTAAATAAGAACCAGATGGCTCATCTTACTATTTCTACATCTATGGTTAAGTAAAAGGGATACGTATTCAGAAGCTCCATGTGATAGCATCATGTTGGCTTTGTCTGAAACGTGGATTGCTTTTTGCCGGGCCTCTGGGACCGGCCTAGAAGAGTGAAAGTAGCTAACTGACTGACTGACTGACTGACTGACTGGGTGACTGACCGACTGACTGACTGACTGACTCCCCATTGTTGAAAGTCGCGCGAGAAGTGGCGTCAAGACCTACACAATTATGGTGGTATACGTGATATCGCCTTGTTTGCACTGTCATGGTGTGTTTGAGCCATGCAGTTGCTGAATCTGTCTGAATCTGAATCATTTTACATCGGCAACGGTTAGTTTTACAAGTTTGTATACGAGTTTCGGGAGTTTCCAGAGTCGGCGAGTCACGCTACTACAAGCGTCCTTTCAAATCCTTGAATGAACATCTGCATAGCAACAGGTGTGTCATCGTTCACTTTATTGTCCAATCACAATGTTTCTTCCGCGGAAATCTTAGTTGTCAGGCATCGCAACCTGAGAGAGTTCAAAATGTGTGTGCGTGTGTGTGTGTGTGTGTGCGGACATGTCTGTGTGTGTATGGGCACTCAAGACTGGAAATAATAAATGTTATTGTTAATGTTAGTATGTTATGTTATGTTTGTATGATAGCTCTAATATATTTGAATAAATGTCTCAAAATAGACTGCAAACTTTGAGGCCTTTTTTCTCAAAAATGTTTGCCCCTCTGTCCAACATTGTATTAAACTCAAAAAGGGCAATGTGACTGAAAATGATAGAGCAGGTCACGGGCAGAGCAGAACATGTATTATACTAAACTAGGGTGTGAAAGCCAAGAGGAGGCCCAGCTTGCACTAGGTCCACCTAGTTTTGTTTTGCATGAGGATTATGGAGTATCGAACTGTGGATGGTGTAGTCACTTTTTTGACATCATGAAAAAGGTGGCAAAGCCAATTAAGTCATAAAATTATGTTGGGCCCCCACATATGACTAAAGCAGCTTATATGTACTGTTCCATAAATACTAACAGCATCTGAAATGATGTAGGCGGGATCATGCAACACCGTTCCACCTCATGAGAGTTAATCAACTCAAGCCCACATAAATGCCTTTTAGACTACACTGTTTATGGAGCATTGGGGCAGCAGGAAAGAAGTCATTAAAGATAATAATGTAGTGGTTAGCACTGCCCATGCCTTATTAGCGGATGAGACTACCACAACAATACAAGGACAAGGCAACCCATATAATTTAGCCAAGTGTTTAAATTATTCGGTGCACCCCCTGTATGTTCTGTAGCTGACTGTTATATGACATTTTATACCTTACAGGACCCATTGATCAGCCAGTATTTGCAGATCAAATTACATTTGATCAAATGACATGGAGCGGTTGCCATTGTTTATATTGGGACGTTAATATTAATGAGCCTTAAAGACACAGCGACAGAAACAGTCTGTTCTTGGTAAGGCTCAGAGAGATGCTGGAAAATGAACGTGTAAAATGGATTGAGAGTGTTTTTGGTGCATGACACCACACCAACTTTTTTTAATGGACCTCAACAACATACAATAAAACACTGGAAAGTGTAAAATATGGGATCTTTAAGGATTTAAGGTTTGATGTTTTGCAACACAGCCATCATCCCATCCATCAAGTATCCATCAAAGCATTCACGCCCTGCCCCCCCACTTTGTGCATTTCTTCTCAATTCTATCAGAATGAAAAGTTATTTCTGCTCAATTTATCCAACAGTACATGATTTACTACATTATTATTGGACTAAATGTGATCTTGGTGTGAGAATACTATCTTAACCTACTGGTTGGAACCTTGTTTAATTGCCCATTCAAAGCCTGAGAATTTGTTGATTATTGCACCATAAAGGTGTTCTGGAACTTATGCATCAAGTGTCCTAGATCCTAGATGGATTTTTCTCATCTTACTGCTGCAACTGATCAAGGTAAGTCAATGGTTTTCTTCCTTAATGTAGCAAATTATCTGAGGTCCAGTGATGCTGTAACTCAGAACCAGAGGTGGAAAGAGGGTGAAATAAACAACGTTCACATTTTTAGTCAGGTATGATTTTTATTTGACTTGAGCAATTTACTAGACAAGTATATTTTGACTCCAACCTCCGACTTGAAGAAAGGAAGAAGTATTGACTCAGTTAATCGTAGCCGCCTGCTGTTATTGTTTTCTAAACTTTCCTTGTTGGAGGTCAGAGAGAATATAGCTACTTGTCTTGACATTTTGTCAAGTTAAACCAAAACCAAAAACGTGACCAAAGTCAGTTTGAAGACTAACTGCAGCAAATACAGATAGCCTTTAGTGGTGTAGCCTACATTACCAAGCAATGAAAATGGAGCCTATTAGGCTTTGTTTAGACAAGTGCTTCCCTTCCTAAACTTAAAACTACACTCCAGATGCCCAAGACACTAATTAAATCATTCCAATCATTGTAAATGCTTCTAAAACATAATGAAAATGATCTAAAAGGGAGGAAAAAAAACAAAGAGTTAACTAATCCCCTCCTAACATCAGCCCACAACATGCAGTTAAACTTATTAGCCTACTGAAAACTGTTATTGTATTTGAACTATTAACTGTAAACTTGTAAGGAAGGCAGGTAGGTAGGTAGGTAGGTAGGTAGATAGATAGATAGATAGATAGATAGATAGATAGATAGATAGATAGATAGATAGATAGATAGACATTGTAATTAAAGAGATTGGAAGTAGCAACCTCTTTTCTCACTTTTCTCCCCATTTTCCTCTCAGTTTCTGTGCAAAATTAAATAATCAATGACAGACGTGACGGACAGTTCACCTCCGGGTAGCCCCCTGACCCCTCCTCCCCTCCTGGACTCCAGCGGCTGCTGCAGGTCCAGTAACTATTTGGTACTGAACCAACTGGGAGAGGGCGTCTTTGGAAGAGTGGCCCGATGTTTGAAACGGGACACCGACGAGATTGTGGCTGTGAAGACCATAAAAAAGCTCCACGAACGCATCTACGCCACAAGAGAGGTGGGCAAAATACTTTGTTGAATTTGATTAGTTGGTCAGATTTTGCCTTAGCCAGTTAAAAGGTTTTTGTTCTTTTGATAACATAAGCATGTCAAACGTGTCATGTGTTCCCAGGTGGACATGCTACAAACGCTCAAATGTTTGGACCCGGACAAGTGTCACATCGTTAGATTTCACGAGTCCTTCCAGACGAGCTGTGGCACTAGTCTGGTGTTCGAGGTCTTGGACATCAGCCTGCTGGACTACATGTGGCGCAGAAAACATCTCCCTCTGGAATTTGATGACATCAGACCCATCATCCAACAGGTGCAGATACTGTCAGATAGAAAGCCAAACTCAAATGTTCAGCTGTGGCACATGCTCTATATTTTGTGACTTTGTACTTGCAGCTGGCCACAGCATTCGAAGCCTTGAAGAACATCGGAGTGACACACACAGATCTGAAGCTAGATAACATCATGCTGGTGGATCATCTGACAAAGCCCTTCAAGGTGAAGCTGATCGACTTCGGCTTGGCCATTCAGACGAGTAAAGGCAAGCCTGGCTCTCATCTTCAGCCCAGTTTCTATAGGTGAGGTCTATAGAAACATGGATCACTGCTCTACTGGAGTGTGTTTACAGTTTCTCAGTTCTACTGTAAATAAGTAGCAGAGTGTGTGTTTCCTCTCCATACTTACAGACAAACAGACATACGGACAAATGATGAATTCGGGGCTCCATAATTCTCAGCTGCTGTGACAACCTTGTAGTGATGCTGTGCATTCTTGTTTCTGAGGGATTCTGCCGTGTCCCTTGTTGTATTCGTTTTCCCCAGAACACAACAATGTTTCTCATGTTGTGTGTTGCTGTTCTTCCACATTCAGGTCTCCAGAAGTCCTTTTGGGTCTGCCGTTTTCTGAGGCCATCGATATGTGGTCACTTGGCTGTGTGATGGCCTTCTTGTATCTTGGTTTTCACCTCTTCCCTGGGAAGTTGGGACATGAAGTGGTCAGTACCTCACCATAGCTGGACACTTTGGGCTCGTTGACCTCTGAAAATCAAAAGAGTCACAGTCAATGCCTCAACCAACCTTAATGCAATGAACTTCAGTGTGGAAGGACGGGACAATTCAGACACAAGTTAAGGTGAATGTCTCCTACCAGATGCGGTGTGAAAGGACTCTGTGTTGTCCAGGTGGTCCGTCTGGTTCAGAGCAGCAGCCGCTGCAACAGCTGGAGCTCCAACCTGAGAGGAAGTTGTTATGATTAATTAAAGCCCCATTTATTATTGGTTGAGTCCATTTTTCTACTGTACAATTTGCTAGCAAGCGGTGATTCCTACCTCTGTGGTGTCCAGTGAGGGAGTCGCCTCAGTTATGGCAGTGACCATGTCAGTTTCACTGACAGACTCCAACTTGAGGCTACAATCATCCACAACCTCTGGACAGGTGGGGGTCTTGTTCAGAACAGCATGGGGGCTAAACACACACACACACACACACACACACACACACACACAGTCACTGTTACAAGTGTTAAAGAGCAGTACTTTACCAGTGTCAGGAAAATGTTGTTTGCTTGCCCTGATAGTGGTGAAGAAAACAGCTGCACTGTTAGCATACTATTCCTTCAAATGTGATTTGTCACAACGCCATATAACAATCATGCAAATTTCCAACATAAGTGCACACACTCCCTGATCTGCTCACATCATGGCCTAACTTGACCTTTTCCCTCCTCTTCCACCCTTATCTGAAGGATGAGTGGAGTGAGCAGAGGAAATAATCTTACCTAATTTGGTGGTTTTCACTAGACCCATCCTCCTGCATGCTGTCCATGAATGGCTGAACCATGGTGACCACTGGCTGTGATCTTTTGCTAATGAATGAAGACACATGCAGTTAACACATACTGTTCCCTCAAATTTGTTGTTCAGGTACATTCAGCGGCTTGATTATAAAGCAACTGTAGCCTCTACCACACAATCCTCTAGCAGCAGCAGGCTAATAGAAAGACGGACCAACACCTACCAATCATCAGCCTTGGTCTTCCCGGAGTCACAAATCCTATGAAAATAAGAAAATCAACAATGTGTTTGCTCTACTCCCGTTACTTTCTGACTTCCCACGTTCCCTTTTTAGCCTTCACAAAGACGTAGTTTCAGTTTTAAAAATCGCTAACCGTTACCATGAAAAGTCAGGCTATTGTAATTATTACCAAATCAAATTCAAATGGGAACAAATTCTTCATTACACGGGGACTATTTTCGGTGCTACGGGACTACTTTCCTGAGGTGGAAAACGTGTTTACGGTCGGCTTATTAAGTTGTTTGAGGAAAAAGTCGGCTGGCCCGGTGCATCGCAATGATGGAATATGCTGCCAGAGCAGCGGCATGGCTCTGTGATGTGTTCAATCGTTTTTTTTAACACAATGGAGTTCTATGGCTACGTGACATGGCCTTTTTTATCGGCTACATGGACGAGACTTGTTAGCAAAACAAATTCATTGCTGATTTTGTTATTTTCAAAGGATTTGTTGATGGAAAGAAATGCATTAAGAAACACCAGCGTTATCCTTTAAACATGAAAAGGAATAAATGTAAAAGAAAATGAATGAATGGATGAGTTCTCCCTTCAAAAATAAACCCATTCACTCAAAAAACAAATTCAGAGTTGCACTGTTGTCAGTATTATATGTTTTCACAGGAGAATATGTTCACTTCTACACTGTTAGTTTTACTTATAGAGGTGTAACAGCACACAAAGAGATACAGATACACACACACACACACACACACACACACAGACATACCTGACATTAAGCCAAAGACATTTAACTTCTAAATGTCTGTTCTCTTTGAGTCTGGCTCATAGTTTTAGGCGACGATTGACGCAGCAGGGCAACACTTAGAAGCATAAATTGATGATCAGAATCCAAATGATCAGCCAATCTATGCATTTTAGTTTTCCAAGGATCTCAGTTCAAATTAAACAGAGCATCAATATTTTTAGACCTGCAGCAGCAAGTAATAGGATACATCAAAGAAAAATAGGATATAAAGAACAATAGAGCAAGTGGGGTCTATATAAACATATATATATATATATATATTAAACTCACAGCAAAAAAAACTCTTCCAATTCCAATCCAGACAATGACAAAATGGTGTTCATTATAGGTAAAACGCTTATTTACTACGTTAGTAAAGATTTAACACATTCAGAAGTCAGAGATGTGTCAAATATGAAGGTGTGTGCTGTTTTCGTGCCATCAATAAAAACTGAATGCAGTTAAAATGTAATAAAGAAACATTTTATTTATAATGCATCTGGACACCATTTTGGCTGTGATAAGCAGTTTAATGTATTCAGGGGTTTTTTTTATCCATAGAGGCAGCATTCCCCACATATATATATATTTTTTTAAAGATTTTCTCCCTTCTGTCAAAAATGATAATATTAGTCACTGTAATACTTTTCCACAAAATCTGGTAAAAAGATGTAATTTGTTATTAGGTTTTTGTTAGTGGAGCTTCTGAATACATAGCCCATTTACTTCAAATGGAATCAACATATTGACCATTGAAAGATATAGAAACAGTAAGACGAGTAATCTGGTTCTTATTTAACTAAAGACTTATTTTTGAAATGTTATTTGCAAACTTTTTAATGACTGGTGTACGAACAAAGTCCAGAGATCTGTGTGAGCTGTAATGGTAAGATTCTACCAGAGGGTGGCAGGGTGGCAGGGTGGAGTCTAGTTGAAAGCACAAGAAGAAGGGGGCGGAGCTACATGTGTAGCCCCGCCCAACATGTAGCCCCGCCCCAACTCCCAGCTGTAGATCATGTTGTTATTTTAAACTTTAGTTGGTGCTTGAAATTTAAAGAAATGGAATGAACAGCTAATTTTTCCAGTTATTAAAGTGCAACTGATCTGATAATGTCTGGAGCTATAAAGCAGCGACAAACTCTTTTCCCTTGAGTAACAATGGTAAATGCTCACTAATCCAATCTTTCACAGGTCATATGAAGAGTACATGTTAACAAGGGAAAAAAGAGTCTGTCCTGTTGTCCTGTCCCCTACAATGTGATGTGATGCAGATAAACAGCACCACAGAAGAAAAAATTAGAAAACATGGCTGAGGTGAGTATGCTATCAGTAGGTACTTTCTGGTTGTGGATTGGTAGTGATTCAGAAAAACTTTGTATGAGCCACAAATTCCATTCCCAGCCCATGGAGCAGCTCCAGGCGGTTCACAGGCATGACGTTACACGGTAGATCAAAGTCCTGGTTCTCTGGTTTCCAGCTCTGCAGTGGGAGTTCATGCTGACAAATACTGATTCAACTCTTCCCAGAGGAGCAGAACATATGAATTCTTAATCGACTGAGAATTCACACTTATTCCCCAATCGGCTTGGTTACTATTGAATCCAAAAAAAACAGGAACCAAAACCAAATCACATCACAGGGGGTGAAGCTCCCCCGTAGATACGTGGCAGGGTTGCATCAGCGAAGACAGTTTGTCTTCAAGCGGATCTGCTGCTGGTTCATCATTAAAGGAATACACCAAGTTTTTGGTAGACTGTATTTGATAGAATTACTGACTTTAGGAGAAGAGGAAGGTGGTGGGAGGCAAAAGGCAAGCAAACTAAGGTGGAAGTGGGTAGATGGTGACACACCCTATTGCAGAGAGCAGGATCATTTGATGTGCTTAGAAGTGTGCATTTTGTTGGAAAGTAAATCAGTAAAATATGAGAATCTCTTCTTCTGAACTTTTGTGATGTTAACTAGCTACAATCATCCAGGAGAGTCTGGAGTGAAGCTGCTCTCTGCTGGACTGGAGGATCCACACTGGAGGTTGGAGAAAGTCACGTAAGTAGAGTTTCTCAAGTTAAGTCAATAAGTAGAGTTTCACCAAATCAAATCAAGTAAGTACAGTTACCCAAATCAAGTCAAGTAAGTAGAGTTTTCTGGTGTGTGTGAGTGAGTGAATGACTGACTGACTGAGTGTGAGTTTGTGAAAAAGAGATAGATAGGTAGACAGGTACAGAGTGGGGGGCAGAGTGCAGGACCATACCGGAGCTTATTATTAAGTCAGCATTAGCTCTGCCAGCAATCTGATGTTATGCATTCTACTATTTATCTGCAGCGGGCATAAATCACTGCGATATTGCATCGATCCCAGTAGCAGCAGAAGGAGTTGGCATGATGATGATTTGTAGGGTTGCCACCTTTATCAGATGAAAATAAGGAACACATAACCTACTCTGGAGGGTCCGGGGCTCTTTTGGGACGAGATTTTTAGAATCTTTAAAACACTCAGTTCTGGTGACATTTGAGAGAAGGATTTACCCTCTTCCCTTAGTTCCCACTCTATTTTTAATGTGCAACATTTCAAAATAAATCTCCAAAAACTACATGGCTTGTGAAAAGTGCTTCAGGGAATATTGTGTGTTATGTTTCTTGTATTGTCATGCATTAGTGTCTAATACATAAATTGTCAGATGGCATATTGCACTGGTTACTGACCTCATGACATCATCAAATGAGGAAAATCAGATTAGCTATCTATTCACAAATACTACATCTCCCTTCTTTAACTGAAGATTCCATATGACAGACTTCATATACACTGATAATACATACTGTTACTATTACACTGTTATTACCTTTATGTTTCCATGCAGGTAAGTGGAACCAATAACTTGACACTGTCAGTCAGTATATCACTGCTTGAACTAGCAATTGTTTAGAACTTTTCAATCTCCTATACATTGCATTTTAAAGATAGGCAACATGAACTTCGATCCTTATGGCTTCTGCTGTTCTCCTTTTACACTTGGTCTTTAACATTTTCTCATCTTATGCATTGTCTTCCAACATTTTTTTTGTCTTTCACATTCTCTTTTCACTTTTTCTCTCTCCATCATAATCAAAGGTCAAGGGTTTTCCTTGGCTGGACCTCACATCCTGACCTGGTGGTAGGTGAGGTGAGGTGTGGTGTCACCTGAGGATAAGGCAATGTGTGGTCTGACACTTTTTACAGTCTCAGCTGTGTCTGTCTCCATCTGTCGACTGTTGAGGTGCACTGCGAGTTCCTTAGAGTGCAAAAGATGCCTGTCCTCCCTCTGTGTGAATGAGGAAAGACCTGTCTGAGTCTCTCTGGGTAACAGTGGTGGCTTTCCAGTGTCCTCTATCTAGAGGGAAGCCAACTAGTTACCTGTGCTGGGTAGACTGGATCTCATTCTATGGCTCAGCATCGACTGTATTAGTCCACAACTGCTATGTAAGTAGTCATTCGGTCATGTAGTCATTCGGACTGGCTGGCCCCAAACCAGAAAGAAATGCCCAGCCAGTATTCCAGCATGCAGGTGACAAATTGCATTCCGTATTGACTCATGAAGGAACGCGACATCTTGGGACCGATTCCATATTACAGACGTGTAAAATGACTATTTCATGATTATTCGTCCACCAGATGCGGTGACATATGGAGGAATCAGGGAGGCAGGACTGGATCATGACTGGATGCTGGGAGATAATGACAAGTCCTGGAGTCTGTTCTGCCCTGATCGAGGATACACTGCCACACACATGCACACACACTCACACACACACAAATATATCAAGGTTTTAAATAAATGAAGGCTTAAAACATACTCCCCCAATTTTGACGTGGTGTCACATTTATACACAAAAAATACAGTATTTTGCACTTTCTCTTTCAGTCTTTTCAGTGGTTGAAATGATCAAATTATTTTTTCCCTGTATGATTTGTCTGCGATTTTTGTTTTCATGAAAACCCTAAATACTCTGCACACAATGAAGACAAGCAAAGTTTTTTTTGGTTCTTTGTGAAAATGTAATCAAACCCAAAAATAATCCAATTTTTTTTTGAGAGCACAAGACATGTACAAAACAAGTGAGGGATTTCACAAGTCAAAAGTCTGACATTACAATAAACAAAAGTAAGACAAAAAACATGAAAAGTTTGGCGATGTATCTTATGCAAATACAGCACGTCAGTACGACACGGGCTCAGAGAGGAAGAAAGGCGCGACAGCGAAATCAGGCAGTAACTTTCGCCTTCGCTTAGACCACACCGCTACAGTGCTGGCCGAAAGTATTTCTCTTTTAATGCAAGCCTTGTTTGGGTTGTTTATTCTACTACTATATTTAGATTCTTGGTGAACTATTAAATACGAATTACATTCTCTTTCACAAACAACTTCCGTGTCGCAGGCGTTCCCAACTGGCGCATGCGTGATGTGACTATGGCTGACGCTTCTTATTGGCATCCAAGCAACTCAAAAACGCAGCTTTATCCTGGTGTCAATTATAATCCACTGTAGTAGCGATGTTTATGTCTCATAACGTTCTAATATAACGTGCGCATGTGCAAGATCTTTGCAACCTTTACGCACAGACGGATTTCTCTCTCTACATTTCAATCATCTTTGACACCTACAAGCTACGACACTGACAACAGAATTGCTCTATCATTATCATGTGTAAATTGAAGCCTCTTTTTGCATTTAGACCGAATTGTAGTCCGTCCACGCTCCCACGCAATAAAAACAGTTGCTGTTTATGACTGTGATACGCTTTGAAATACAACGTACGCCGTCTTCTTCTTCGTTGCGTATTTCCCAGCGTGCTTTGCGGTCTCCCAGTTTCATCCAAAATATACGGAATTCGACTTTATAAACCGCTACATAGAACTTTTCTCGTAACGTGCCTTGCTTGGCTTTCTCGGTTAATTCAAATACGTCAACAGAAAAATATAAAACCCTTTGTTAGAAAGGCATGTTGACACACTGCTATAAATACATGGTGGTTAGAGTGATTTTTCTGGTTGGTCCGATGGCGGTGGGATTTCAATTGATTGCTACAGTGAGTTACAGAACCTCTACGTTTCTTCTCTCCCCTCCCTCACCGCCGACCTTGACCGGCCTTTTGTTACATTTTCTCCATTGTAGCTAGACGTTACTATTCTGAGGCTGTAGGCTACCTAATGTTACAGTTCGCTGACGAGGAGCCTCTACTGCCAGCGAAATGGTAAGTAATGTAATGAGTAATGTAACTAATTACTGCTCCTGTTCAGTAATCAGCAAAGTAATGTGATCACTTTTTAAATGAGTAATACCGGTAAGTAAAGAGTAGCCTAATTGATTACATTTTCCAAGTAACTTGCCCAACACTGGATTCAGGTAGCCTTCTATGCACCTAACCCTGTAGTACTGGCGAACAAAAAATGTGCAATTTAATCTCCAAATCTGTTTTTTTGTACATATTTTTCTATATTTTGTCTATATTTTTTTGATTTGCTGGTGCCAGTATATGTATTGTATTTTATGGTGTTGTATGTTATTCCATGATGTATTGCCTTGTTATGATGTGTAAGTACAGTATATTGCATTCATGCAGAGGTGGGGGCTCAAGTCACATGACTTGGTCTCGAGTCAGACTCAAGTCACAGTTTTAATTGCTTGAGACTTGACTTGATGCATGAAGAGAAGACTTGAGACTTGACTTGACCTGGGTTCTGGTGACTTGGGACTTGACTTTGACTTGTACTTTGATGACTTGATTAGGTTTCTAAAGTCTTGACAAAAGATCTTGATTGAAATTATTGAAAATTTATTGAAATTGATACTGGACTCTTGATTTTTCCTGACTTGACTTTGCTGTTCTACATTTAGATTTGAGATTTGACATTAATGACTTGGACTTGACTTGGACTTGACTTGGACTTGACTTGGTAATCTACATTTAGACTTGGGACTTGATTTGAGACTTGTGCCTCAAGACTTGAGACTGACTTGGGACTCGAGCAAAGTTGACTTGGTCACACCTCTGCATTCATGTATTGTGTCCTGATTGGCTGAGGCCCTATGATTCCATGACTTAACGCACCTATGAGTGCAACTCAGGATAAACCCTGAGGAAGGCTTTGTAGCCGACACGCCTGGTTTCTCCAGCTAGCCATGAAATAAAGGCTTTTTCATTTTTGCAACGGAGGCCTGAGTGCCTGTGACTTCTTCTAGAGCTTTTTTAGCCCACATTATTTTTTCTGATGGATCAGCACCCCATGTCACGTTCACTCTAGTAAGCCAAGGCAGCGTTACCACACACACACACATGCACTCAGTGTTTTCTTCTAATGCAAATATATGTTTATCAATGTGTTTGCATCTGTCTGTAAACAACTAAACCGCATAAAAATAAAATTTGAGGAAGTTGGTGAAAGCCACTGAGAGCAAATGTGTCTAACACAATGGAGTCTATTTTCCATTTACAGATTAATAATACTTCTATGAGATGAAATTCAAACTCAAACATTCTGTTCCATAAGATCAGTCACATTGCTTGTGTATGGAGCAAGATCAGATTTTATCATTTGATTACAACACAGGTTTGAGTCTTAGTCCTCTGGTGTTTCATGAGTGAGTCGTCAGTCGGAAATACTGATTGGACCGTCTCAGACAAATCAGAATAACATAATAAATGAATTGTTACCTTGTATCAAGTGCTGAATTTCAATTAAAAGACAGAGTTTTGGTGAGCACACTTGTATTTACTAGTTATAATGGTAGTTTTAGTATAAGTAAGAATAATAGCATAGCACTTTTAAAGTTGCGTATATCTTTACAGAAATGGCAACAAAGAATGAACATAAAACAATGATAAAATCAACTATTCTATGAACTCAGGATCGGTGATGTTACAGTCCAGAGATAGTAATACACGTCCACAACAGATTTACATAAATGTCTTGAGTCACCAGCATGTCTGTCATGTCCTTTGTGCTTTCATTAGCACAATAGCACAACAACACCCGTCTCTTCTCCAAAATGTATAGCGTCATATTCATGATATTCAAATAGCTTCATAGAAAAAGAGAGCAGCATTGTTTCAGCTAAACAAACACGCTGTGATGACTGATCATCTTCATCTGCAAATGATCAGACTGTCAGTGATCAGACCTGCGCTCACTACACTTACATCACACCGATCCATCCATACTGCCAAGTCAGTGTTGTCGGACCGCAAGTGAGGAGTGACAGAAAGACTGAGTGACACTTTGACACAATAAGGGTGAGGCATCATTTCTTTGAAAGAATATTTCTGTCAGCTATTTGATAAAGAGCATTTGATATTTATTTCAATCAGGTAATTGGTGATGAGGTGATGGGTTAGTGTTGATGATAAAATGAGATTTGATAAGAAAAATGGAGCAGTAACTTTCACAAAATACAACATCACTTCTGGAGGAGATTAACAGCAAAATATGTTATGGATAGCATAGTAATTAGTCTGAGGTTGTGAGTGTATATTTATTAAGATGTATTTGTCAGCTGTTTAACACTTAAATGCACAATAGCCAAACACTTTTGATGGTAAACGGAGGTGCCTGAGACAAAATGGATTTCAGACAAATCTGACTGTGCTATACACATCAGTCCACAAATATACAGTAAATGCTGAATGTGTGTAGAGTGATATGTATAGTGGACTGTCCATAGCATGTCTTTTTGTGCATTCGTCAAAGATTTTTTTTAATGCATTTTGTTACACTGATGTGTTTTAAACAAGCTCCTCTCACAGTAATCGTCTCATTCCGATGACAGCAGGGTGCAGGTGAGCTGTGGTATCGCACATCATGGAAGGGAAGGCGTTTGTTCTCATGGTCTTATCAGGTTAGTGTCATTTGATGGTCCTATTTGCTCCAAGGAATTCTGATCAAAATAAAGTCAAATGTTTCTGAATTTACTTCATGGACGAGTCATTGTACAAATCAAGAACATAAAAAAAAGCAGACTCTAGATTTGCCCACTGAAAACAAGCTGATTCATTCTTGTAGCCTAGGTATGTTTTTTGTGTGAGAGATAAATGAGAGTGTAAAACAAATCAGGCCTTATCCATCCTTTGTGCTTGTATCTCTTGCCTATGTCATATTTAAGTAATAAATATCACATTTAATGAGTAAGTGTAGTTAGTCAGCATTCACACATTCATTCCTTTCTATGCAGGAGTCATTGTACAAACTGATTTCACTAAATGCTTTGATTGTCGTCACAGGACTGAGCGGCCTCCCCTCATGTTTTCCTCTAGAAACGGAGGATTCGGACCTCATACGAAGATATGGTCAAGGTGAATCACACTATAGGTAGATATTATGATAGACGAGTGTGAATAGGACTGTATGACGACATTCACAGTTGGAGGTGGTCTCTGGAAAAGGAGGGTTACTATGGTGACAGACAATAACTATAACAACTAGGCTACACAGTGATAACTGATGAGGATATTGAAAATTGGCCCCTCAATCTGACTCATCCCCTTTCTCCGTTTCAATGTAGAAGCAACACAGTGTTGGCTAGCTGCTACTGCTTTCACTGAGTTACTGGATAGCATGGGCGTCACCATTCTTTACATATTGGGGGGGGGGGGACACAATTTGGCCAGGGGTCTGTGGGTTGCCTGGCTCCTCCCAGAGATTTTTGCCAGAAATATTTCGAGGGCTAGACATGTTAAGTTTTGAAGCTATAGTATATTCATTGCAGAGAATAGTGCCATGTGTATTTATTGTTAAGGGTTCTTTTCTTTTGTTCGTATGTCTAACAAAGCTGAGGGAGACAAATGCTATTTTATCCATTAGGCTACCTGTAGACTTAGTTTTTTTTACTTTTTTTACATACAGTATTTATACATGTTGATAATGATTCAAAAAATGTATAATTAAATTAAGATCATTAAAAGAACTATGACGGGGGATAGGGAAACGCATATTGCTGCCTCCCTGTCATAGCCATTAAAAAGGTTGCATAATAGCGCATTTGCCCTCGGCAGGTCAGGTTGGCCAAGACATGATGCTATTTTGTTAGTTAGCTATCTAACTAGCAAATACACGAGTTAGCTAGCTTCCAAGTCAGTAAACACGATTCACTGCTAATCCCAAACAGGGTTGCCAGGTCCGCGGTTTTCCCGCGGAATTGGGCTACTTTTGAAGTGTTGCCGCGGGTTGAATTTTTTGTCCGCTGGTTGGGTAGACCTATTTTGCATGCAAATTACATGAATAATATCTAGAAATAAAAATCCATATTTTAAATGAAATAATTTATTTATACCCAAATCCTACCAAACTGACTCCAGATCAGCACATACAAACACGGCAACACGCCACCCACGTATACACACACACACACACACACACACACACACACACACACACGTCAGTGAATTGGTCTACACCAGCGGTTCTCAACCTGGGGTCCGGGGACCCCCAGGGGTCCTTGAGGGGGTTCCAGGGTGTCCCCAGAAAAATGGGGAATATTTTAATTTCACTATTATTTCATTGACTAGAAGTTAGCCCAATGAGAGAATGTATAATAATGACTATTCTGTTCATAGGTTTCACACTCTTCACTGTTAATCTGCCAATCTACGGTATAGACAGTTATGGAATAACTAAATCTTATCAGACGGGATCCCTGAGACTACAAAAAGGTTAAGAACCACTGGTCTACACCACAGAGCTATATTTTATTTATGATAATATACTGTATCTAATTAGACAAGGCCATTTTAGGACCTAGGTGAAAGAACTGTTCAGGGAAAACTGAACAGTTTTCAGAACAGAACGATAACTGAGTTATCCCACCCTTCGTTTACTTTATTTTGATTGGTTGAAAATGTTGGTTATCGTTGTCTGTGCATCCAAAAAATCGCTCTGAGATGGAACCAAAAATGTAGTTATAATTATTATTTTGGATGTTTGTGTAGTTATAGTTGTAGTGGGAACAGAGACATTCTATTTAGTTGTGACGATTTACATCTTGCAAATTGCCTTTAATTTTTACTTTTTACTGGATGGAAAGCCCATTTTATTAACATAAAATACCTATCCATAAAGTTCCCGTGAAGAAGCAGGTGGTGAGGGTGAAGCTGACTAAAACAGACTCCTCGATGGACCCGGAGGACCTGAAGGAAGCCATCTTGCAGCAGGTAATGACGTTTGAACAGCAATAGTCAAGTGTAGCTTGAGTGCAAACAGTTGAATAAGTGAACATGTGTCTATAATCACAAACAATAGGATAAAGCAAGAGCTAGGGAAAATATAGAGAGGCAGTTGGAGTATTTTTCAATGCATTTTCCTTTTATTCCTGGCTTAAAACCTTTATGAGTGCTGATTTTTCACTTTTTGCCACATCTGAAGAGCCAGTGCGACCTCTTTGTCAGTGTCACTTTTCTTCATACAGTTGTTTGACTACTGGTCCTACGCATTTGGCTTACTCCTTCGTAAGCTGTGAGTCAGGAGAACACACTTTTCTCTACACTGTTAACCTTCATAAGGACGAATGTTCAGGTGTCGTATTACAGAAACATCCTAACTGCATCATTCTGCCTCCCTTTAGTATGCGATTCATTCAGTTTTGTCATTACAGAAGGATCAAATACATGCAGACAGGATTCAGTTCAGTTCTAACCCGACTGAAACATCCTAACTAGCAAAATTTCCAAATACAGCAGCCTGATTTCAATACACCCAAATGGCTATCCTAGCTGGTTGTCAGCCAGCTATTGCTGTACTCTAAAATAATACATTAAACTTCCAAATAAAAACCTTCCACTGAACTTGAAAGGTAAGTTTCAAACTTTGTCAAAACTACTAAGATGATTAGACTGCATCATAGTGACAGAACAAAAAGTTAATTTTCAATTTCTATTGCTCCAAAATTATGAATTAACTATCTATCTTTAGCTGGCTGGACGCAACCATAGCAAAAAATTGGAAATTGCCAATAAATGACACTGTGACCATTTGGTGTCGAGTACAGTTGCCTCTGATGAAAGATAATGGCCAAATACAGACAGCAGTGAAACGTGAGAAACAAGAAAGGATGGTGAAGTTAATTACACAAACATTTACCAATCCTACTAATCTGATCTAACCTGGCTTGAATGCCAGAGGAACGGCTATAAAGCTATAAAGTGGACTCTTCCCATCACATACAGCAGGTTCTGCTGAATTAGACCACAAATCTCCAGAAGGCTGAATGGTGGTGATGATCTGCTGCTGTGATGGAAAAATGGAAGTTTTCCTCTTTTACTGTTGAGATAAGATAAGTTTATTACTCTGATTCGTCGCCTTCTTCTTCTTCCATTTGTTATTAAAATTCTAATAATGGTGTTATAATAGGAAGGTGTTTTTGAGACAGAATTCGAAAGCGCATTACAAACAACAAGGCAATAATAAAGAATGTTTCTGTTTGTCAGTTGAATCAGAGACTGGAGGACCAAGGCCTGAGTGGAGACGTCAAGCTGAGATGGGTGAAGCAGCCTGATGGAAGGATCCTCCACAAGGAAGAAGAGGAGGAGGAGGAGGAGGAGGAGAGCTGCAACCTCAAATGATGCTTTTCATTTTCAGTTTGTGCCATTTCACTTGATGAAGTATTATTCATTACTTCACAAGGAAAAACAACTCTTTTCCACAGGGATCTTAACCCCTGCAATAGCTCTTGTTAGACAAAATTGTCGTTTTACTTTCTGTAGAGTTAGATTTTTTGTTTGTTTCTTCTGTATCGATACAAGACTGAAAGCTTGAGGAATAAAATTTGTCTTCAGCAAAGTTTTAGTAGTGTTTGAAAAAGTTTGATGAATTTTGTTTTGTCCCTGGTGGATGGTGATAATATTGCTAGCTCATGAAATAACCATATTTTAAGAAACCTGATATACCTGATATATCTCTCTTATCTCCAATATAGAATTATGTTTGTTTAATGATGACAGCATGTACACACACACACGCACACACACACACACACACACACACACACACACACACACACCCTCATTTCCCTTGGATTTCATTTTCTGTATCCAGTGTGTTTTAATTCAGTATATTTTAATGTAGCTACTTTGGTTTTCCTTCTTGGAGACTTCCGTTTTCAGTTTCTGCTGTCCAATTCAGTTGATTTCATATTTGATTTTTCTTCTGAAAAGTCTTCTTCATCTTTCATTCATTTTTCTTTGTCTCTTTTGAGGTGAGATGTTTCTTCAGCCCCTTGATAATGACAGATGTGCAGTAACTGATCCGGTGCTGCTGGAAGACAAGGGCAGACTGTATGGTAGAAGTGAATTGAGAGATCTGATGTAGATGATTTTCTGCCCACACAGGTGTTCTGCTAAAATAGGACAGAGGAGAGTTGGTACATGTCTTTAAAAAAGAGACAGGTCTACACTCTGCTGTATTTGAACACAAATGAACACCCATTTTGGAGCATTTTCTGCCATGGCTCCCTTTTATTCATTTTCTATTTACTCTTTTTTAAAAACTTGTAAATTACGACAGATTTAGTGTAAACTGCAATTAATCTTTCTGTTGTAAGGTTCTATGTCATTGTTATTTTCCTTGTTTGTGAAGTGCTATATAAAGATTATTATTATTACTACTACTACTAGTATTACTACTACTACTACATATTTTGACATATTCTGCAGCAGTTTTTCAACAAAAACCTATGATGGAAAATAGTGCAAGCCAGACTCTTTGTGGTTGGATGGTGAAAGCCACTGAGAGCAAATGTGTGACAAAAGCAGTATATTTTCCACTAACAGACTGATAATACTACGATCAGATGAAACTCATTTAGACATGAAAACTCAAACACTAAAATCAGTCACATTTCTTGTGTATGGAGCGAGGTCAGATTTTATATTTTGATTACAACACAGGTTTGAGTCCTAGTCCACTGGTGTCTGGCTTCGTAACGGCGTCATCACAGTCTGACAGATTGGTTGGACTGTCTCAGACTATCAGCAAATATAATATATATAGTACAATATATGAGTTCTTAGACTGAGTGGTGTTCCCCATCCTGTATCCCTTCCAGTATAAATAGTCATAGTCGTGGTATTTTAGTAATAGTAAGAATAGTGCTTCCCTCAGTTAATAACTTTAAACTGTTTTGGGTGAGATTGGATGAAGAACTGGTGCCAATTATGTTAAAACATTATAACATTTTAATTATAATATTTTAATAGGTGTGGATTTT
Source organism: Centroberyx gerrardi (assembly GCF_048128805.1). Lineage (NCBI taxonomy): Eukaryota > Metazoa > Chordata > Actinopteri > Beryciformes > Berycidae > Centroberyx > Centroberyx gerrardi. The sequence continues at coordinate 19,748,634 of NC_136018.1, read as the reverse complement.
AAAATCCATGTCTGTTGCCTGTCTTAATTTTGCAGATTTAAAGAGTTGGGACAGTCACAGTGGTACTACAGTAATGCACACACACACACACACACACTATGCCTCTGTGGCGATCGGCCCACCCCCCACACACACAACCCATGCAATTTCCATTAAAAATGAAAATGAAGACAAGACATTATGGAAACATGGTTTTTGTATTGTAGAACATGCGCCTTAACCATGTCAGTATCATCACAATTCTTATCACCAGTAGCATAATTATAGTCATCTGTCAAATGAATCCACACCATTAAGACTGAGTTATGAAGTTTATTAGAAATAAAGGGGAATCCAACCATACAAAAGCAGCACTGAATGCCATCTGTCCCACAGGAATTTGTTGAAGATCGAATGAATAACAAAACTCAAGAGTCAGTAACTCAGATCATGCGCAAGCTTTTTCCTCAAGCCATTTTAATTTTGTATTCTTGAGTTCCCGTTCTTTCTCAACAGTTTCTCTGCAGACGGTTTACCCACAGCCTCTATAGCCATCCAGGACCTGAGGCAGTGACTCTTGTTTTTGAGTTAAAGAACAAAGGGGAGCAGACAAATAATCACCTAACTGCATGTGTCTATCTATGTATTTTTGTGTGTATCCGTCCTCTTTCACAACAATCCCAGCTTGTACTCCACCATCATGTGCGGCTCGCCCATCATCTCACTCTGGGCCGGATCTGCAAGGTAACACAACGTGGCGGGTTAGCATCACATCCAGACAGTGGTGTGTGTGTGTGTGTGTGTGTGTGTGTGTGTTCGGCGGCGGGGGTTCTCACCGCTGAGGATGTCCTCGAAGCCGATGCACTCGTCGTTCCCTCGCAGTGTGTCCAACGCCAGGTTGGAACTCTGCAAGAACGGCAGACGCTGGATCTGGAGGGAGAACAAGAGGGAGGGGGATGGAAAAGCATGAGGAGAGACAATAAAAGATGAAATGGAACATTTCAAAGAACCAAAAAAGGGGGAGGAGACCAAAGGAAGAGGGGAGAAAAAGAACAATTGTCAGGAATGAGGTGCAAAAGACAAGCAGTAAGGAGCAGGAGGGAAGGTAAAAAAAAAAAAAATCAGGATACAGCTGTGAAATACTATCAAACGAGTTTACAGTGTGTGTGTGTGTTACCTGTCTTGCTGCCCTGTACTCCATCTGCAGTTTGAGTGGCGCGTGGAGACCCTGGATGTTTCTGAGTGTGGAGAAATTCATCTTTTCCTGGTTCAGCTGGAACTGCACAACATAGAAACATACAAACTTTCAGCACCCAGAGACTAAAAAAACACCAATCCTGATATCTCAAAAACTACTGGCTCAACTCTGAAGAAACGATGCATCTTATCAACTTGTGTTTCACTCATAATGGAAATTATAGCTGTCACCAATATGCCCAACATTGGTGTCGTATCATTTGTGGGGGGACAAAACATCAACTTAAGATTCATTCATTTTCCCCATCATAATGTGTCAGAGAAACGTATAGTACTCACATTCTTCTCGGACAGCTCCAGTGGGTGGCTGGGAAGGAGCTCATTCTTTACACTGGTGAAGCTGTACGGCAGGTTCAAAAAGAAAAACACAAAGGAAGCAGATGCACATCAGTTTCATGTAGAGTTAACTTGGTTCCAAGAGGTGAAACTGTCAAAAGTCAGTACCAAAAAACCTTACTAAGCAGCTACTATAGCCACATTTATTATTATTGCAATTTTTGGTACTAATAGCTGGTTTCACTACTACCAAGTGTTTTGTTTTTTTAATCTCTACCAATGTCTCACCCGCTACGGAGAGAGTCCTGGACGCCATAAGCCCCCTGTGGACACAAGCCTGCCACCGGTACGCTGTCCTTCAGCTGAGAGCGGAGTCCTCGAGTGTTCTGGAGCAGAACAAAACAACACAGACCGTTACCGTTAACATTAAAGTTCATAGCCATTCAATTGCTGAGACATTTGCCACTGAAAGCTGAGTTCAGAGAGTCTATGGTGCAAACGCGTTCTACATGCCCCTAGAACACATACGGACTAGTTAGCTAACCTCGGTTACTTTTTTTTTTATCAGCAAAAGCAACATTCCTCGTAGAGACTATTTGACTTGAGACGTTTTACTAATCGTTAGGGTTCGATTCGGCATACACGCAACCCACTAAGCAGCACGTAATTTAAATGTAGTCGAACTTTTTTATAATTGGCTCACTACCGCCCATCACGTTGTATTTTTTGTCGTTAGGAGAATGTGACTAACAGGGGGGCTGACAGGCGAACATTTTTTTCAAAATGACATTTTATTGAAATTACCGTTACGTGCTGCATGGTGGGTTGTACATATGCCGAATTTACCGGAAAACCACAATGGGTCGTAAAGGTCTACAGTCATTTTACCTCGTATATTAATTTGCAGGCATGCAAGACAACATTAAAATGCCATTTTCTAAAAGTGAGTTTGATGTAAATGTTCTCTCCACACGACAGAAGGGAACGTATCGGCAAGCTAACGTTAAGCGCTAACTAGCTTTGGCTTGAGTGACTAATCAAATTCACAACAACCAGACTACAGGGCTGGTAGACGCAGCAGGCAAACGCTCACAGGGCAGAAGCATACCTAAAACACAGAACAACATAGCAACACAAACATCCATATGGTTACGGTATTAGAAATCATACTTTATGAGCTAAAACTGCTAACATACCATTGTGGTTCCGTTTCTTCCACTTTCCTTTCAATACAATGCTGAACTTCCGGTTAGGTCGCATTTATATGACGAAACATCCGGCACAGGCAGAGAACGGTGTTGCGCATATCTTACATTGAAATGAAAGACAGCATTTGATGACTCTTTTGAATCATTATTTCAAAACTACATCACGTTTCCTCTATAACGTAAAAAAATACATATGCGACATCTAATAAGTTCAATTTTAAATACGATAGCTGAGTGCATGTTGCTATCAGGGGGTATAGCTCAGTGGTAGAGCATTTGACTGCAGATCAAGAGGTCCCCGGTTCAAATCCGGGTGCCCCCTCATTTTCATCCAATGCTGTGCAGTGCTCCATCTGTCATTCTGCCCCAGTTGTCATTATCTTCAGGGTGACCAGATTGACGGTATATTTTTGTCTATGGTAAGCTTACTCATGGGTATCTCTGTACATTCTCTGCAAATCTGAGTCACTTTATAAGGTGAATACTCTTACAAGTCACATGTGCACGACTGTAGGCCTACATAATGTGTGACTATGGAGCTAAACTCCATAGTCAAACAATTGTAACTGTAAGACAGTAATTGTAACTTAACAGAAAAATTGTAACTGCACCGTATCTGTAACGGTGTTCAAAAGTATTGTAACTAAAAAAAAATTATTTGCAAGTGCACATCTTAAGTCACGTATCAATCATGCTTAATCATATCATAAGTCATGCACCCAACAAATACATTTGTAAAATTCCATAGTGTTCCATGATTCAACAAGCACTTTATTATCATTGTTTAAAACAATGTCCTGTTTATGAACACGTGACAAATTAGCAACTTAAACAATAGTTTGTGACACTATGTGGAAAGAAGCCAGAGTAAGCCCGCATGCTGAACTTGGATGTCCCCTAATGTTTTAATTTCATTCGATAGTACACTTGAATTGACAGTATAGATACATAAAAGTCTATTAATTTTCTATTAATTTTTAATTGAGCCATGTTCATGAAGGTTGTGTGTATAGATGCAGAATTAAAGATTAAGTTTGGCGATTTTGGACCTAAATATAATTTCTCTCTTACACACCTGTAGTACTTCATTGTAGACAATATTGACTCCCAAGTCAGCTGTCGGTCAGTTGCTAGGCCTCTTGCTGCTAACAATGATTCCAAATGGGGTTTGCAGCAGCACCGCACCATTTCCACTCAGTAGACAGTCTTCTACCAAACTCTACTGTTTACAATCTGACCTGACCGTCCAAAACTAGATCACTCCGCCAGGAACCCTTTCACCCCACAGCAGTCTGTGCTGCAGCAGAGAAAAAGTTTGGTAATTTCCTGATTAGTGAAAGTGTGTGTAATAGCGTAACTGTGTCTCCCCTGTGGAGCCTACAAATGGCTTTTTTGGAGATATTTCGACACATCATATTTACTCATAGCAGCAAGAGGTCTAGCAACAGAGCTCGCTGTTTCAACCGATAGCTGACTCTGGAGTCAATATTGTCTGCGGGTCAGAGTACTACAGGTCTGTAAGAGACAGTGTGCTATACCTCAAGAAGCCTTTGTCAGCCAGAATTCAGTCATCCGGCTTGAAATGATTCAGAACTCCGCACTCCTGCACAATAGCTCTATCTGACAATCTTAATGTCTGTGCAATCAAATTATCTTATGACAATTTGGATGTGTTTAAAAAGAGCTTGGCAAACTTGTTTGGCTTTTTTCTCGGCTTGGAACCAAGGAGATTTTATCCTCAAAAAGACGCTTGTGGCGTCCGTCTGATTACTGTCATGTTCATTTAATCCACATAGATTTAAAGATTAAACTGCACTCAAGATAAACCAGTCACCATGACCGGCCTCAATTATCATGTCCAGACATCAGCTCAGCACTTAGACAGAGAGCCACAGCTAATCTACAACACAGATCAACTAATCAAGAAAATGAATTGACTTGGAATTATGATGAACGGATAATACTGTGGCTCCAGACAGCACTTTGAACCCCGCTGAGCTCAAACAGGGCAGAGAGTAATGCAAGCTAACACAAAGAGAGAAATATTTGAAAGCATTTTTTTTTCAGATATTTTACTGGATCTGTTTGTACTCTTATTTTGGAAGATCATATAATTTCGAATTATTAGGCCTGGAGTTAATGGCTGTATACAAATCTATAAATTCTGATTTGACATTTTTGGCATGGTAACTTGAATGTCAAATACCTATAATGCATTAGATAAAATATTTTAAACTTCAAGAACATAAAAAAAGAAAAGAAAAAGTAGCTTGTGGAGAACATAGAAAAGAGTGATGGCTACATTGCTGACTGTCTTGAGAGAAACAGTGAAAGAGCTGGGCCAGATGCAAATTTGTATAATCGGGTCTACACTTTCTTTAGGATACAGAGAAGGTCATTCATGCTTTTATTTCCTCCAGGCTTGATTATTGCAATGCTCTGTACATGCTTGAATAGCCAAGTGCTCAGCGAGACTTCTTACCAGAACACCTCTCAGGTCACATATTACTCCAATTTGAGCATCATTCCACTGGCTGCCAATACATTTTAGAATGAATTTTAAAATGACCTACAAAGCTCTGCATGGCATTGCACCAGCCCATGTCACAGAACTCTTCGTACCCTACAAACCTAGAAGATCCCTCAGATCTGCTGTGCAAGCTCTGTCAACTGTTCTAGAATCCAGGTTGAAAACGAAGGGTTTTAGCCTTCTCAGCCAGGGCTCCCAGACTCAAGAACAGCCTCCTTTTAATATTAAAACAGCTCAATCTGTCACTTCTTTTAAATCCTGTTTGAAAACTCTTTATAGGCTTGCTCTTATAGTTTCTTAGTTTTACTATGGCTGGATTTTAACTTGGGTTGTGCAATTGTCTTTACTTCTTTTATTGTATATTATCTAATTGTTTGTTTTTCTGATTGTTTTGTAGTGTTTTGGTGCTTGAAAGGTGCTATATAAATATAATTATTATTATACTACAATTTCACAATTTCCCCATGCGGATCAGGAAAGTTTCATCTTAGCCTATGCAGCATGACATTCAGTAGCTTTTTCAAATATTATTGTTATAATTATAAAAAGAAAGAGACTTTTTAGAGGCAGCTGACTTTCATTTTGTTTCATCTGGTTCCACAAAGTATAATTCCAGTGGTTTGTGCTCCATGTTCCTGGTCTGCTCAGACCTGTTATGGAGATGAAATGTGACTTTAGAAGAATAGCAAAAGTTATACAGCTATACAATTAGCAAAGCAGTAGGCTGCTTGTAAAATAAATCATTCTATTCTATTCTTGACACACACACACACACACACACACACACACGGAGAACAACAATGTGTTGACCACCTGATGATGCTAGAAATGAGGATGGAGGACACTGCTTTATGTGACAACCTGACTGTTACAATCAGCCAGATCTGAAGAATCATATGGATGTAGCCTGGATGGAGATGAGACAACGTCTGTATGGAAGAGGAGGATGAGAGGAAAACAAGGGTAGAAAAGACAAGAGGTGGGAGGAGGTGAGCAGTGATGAATGGAGAGAGGTAAATGAGCATTAGAGTGGAGAGAGGGGAGGGGAACCAGAATGAAAGGAGAGCAGTCAAGATATGTAGCAATGACTAGAGACCATGAGAAAAGACTGAACAGATTTCTGTAAAAGAGAGTAAAATAGCTTCACCTTTGCTAGGCTCAGATGAATGGCTGACGGCCAGATTTCTCCACTCATGGCTATACCTGCAGAGATAAAACCAGTAAAATATTAAAGTGATAACATAAGAAAGGCTATAACATCAGAGGGAAAAATTACCACAAATACAGCTTTTCATAGTACATAACAAAAACAGTATAGTTGGTATCTAGAGAAAATACACTTTACAGTGCATTTCAGTGCAAGTGAATAAGATTTGACCCACTTGAAATAGCATCACAACTAGACTGTTCCACAGAAAACAACAGAAAGCTCCAAACTCTTTCTCTACCTAATAAGCAGCAGTGAGTCTTACTCTTCAAAGTTGAGACCGTTGGTCCAGGCCAGGAGCTCGTCCACCTCCCATTCCATAACCTCCTCGTCTCCCTGCTCTTCTACAGCGTGCATCATTCCCTGGGCTGAGTTCTCCACCAGCGTCGCCACGTCCGGCTGCTCTGGACGAGCCTGCAGGCGACCCTGCTTATATCTGTATGTGAGAGAGAGAGAGAAATAAAACCAGATCATTTTGAATGTGCTACAAATCTCTAGAGAGAAATTATAATCCAGCATGGTCTTAGTAAAACGTTTCAAAAGAAAATACCGAATTGGAAAGCGCAACTTGACAAATGAAAAAGGTTGTCAAATACATGGCGAGAAAGACATGAACGTCTCTGTTCACACTGCAAACAACAACAAAATGAGACTGAAGATGAGATGCATTTACTTTTATGTTCCCAAAGTTTGTGATAGAATCAATGGTTTTCAAGCAGATAAAGAAATGATGAAAATTGTCTTGAGGAGAGGTGAGGAGAGACATGCAACTGGTGACAAAAATGAATATTGACCAGTTGACCAGAATTTTGCTGAAAAACATCCTATCATACCTGAATCCCTTATTCATTTTGTTATGGTATAACATATCTGTAAATATTGTATGCATACATAAACTTGCCTTTACTTGACAGACAGACAGGTGATGGTTGTTTGACAGGGACTCTTCCACCTACTCCCACCTACACCTACCAACCTACGACAACTCACATCTTTTTCAGCCATTCGATCTTCCTCCTTTTCCTCCTCTTCTCCACATCCTGTTGCCGCTGCACCTTGGAATGGTGAAAGTCCAGTTTCCTGTTAGCACTGTCCTCCATGAAGTCATCCAAGGGAGCCACCTATCAGAGAGAAGGAGAAACAACATATGAACACAGCAACCATTTGTTCATCACATAAAAGGTATTTGAGAGCATTATTTTGTTGTTTCTTCAATGTGATTCCACTCTACCCAGCAGATGAGGCAGGATTTATGTACAGCTAAGTTCACTGTTCAGACTGTGTATTGAAAGTTTGTTTCTCAGGATGGGAGGATTGTTGTGGTATAAGCTGGGTTTCCATCCAAGTATTTTTATGCAAATATGACATATTGAATTAGACTACCGTGGCTTAAGAGAAAACCTGATTTCAGATCCCTGTCATTCTGTAAAGGTTTGAAAATACAAATCCACCACAAGCACTTCAGAGACTTTCTATTTCTATGATACTATAGTTGCTGAGATGTGATGTTCAGGCGTGTCTTGAGGAAAAAATGTCAGAGGGCATGAAGCCATGTCAACAATTGATGGTAAAAGAAACATACTGCCTACAATACAAGTGTCAATTCACTAAGACCATAAGGTATGCGCAAAGTCCCTCTATCTACTGTCATTTGCCCTCAAAACATCCAAACCTGACTGTATCGACTAAATGTCTGGGGATAAAGTGGAGCAATGACTGACAGATATTACTGATGTATGATGTAGGTCACTAAACTATCAGCCTAGTGAGAACACTGGTCCTGAATGCTCCCCTGATGTACATTTTTGTGGCTATAGATTCCAAATGGATTTCTGTGAGTTTCTGCTTGATCTTTGCTCTCTATTAGAATGCTAAAAAAAAGTACAAGATCAAATTTGGACTCATTCAGGCTAAGGTATGTGACACACTTTGTCAAATGAATTAATTGATGCAAATAAAAAATATACTACCAAAAAAATACTTTTGTCAATTATTTGCAACAAAAAATATCCGAATGTGTGAAGTCATATTTAGAACTTATAAACACGGAGGCAGGAGTTTACAAGGTGCACTTGAAGGCAGCATCTGTATCAGTAGGTTGTGGCACATGAGCCCCTGGACTGAGCCTGTGTGCAGGAATCACCACACCAGCACTGGAGGAAAAACTGCCTGAAAAGCCTGTTTATCTATTTATTTCAAGAGTGTTGAACTCATTCCTGAGAGGGGAAAGTTAAGCGTTGCACTGGTGGTGCATATTTTGTGTTCTCTTTTTCTGGACTATTTGGATGTCAAGTCAAAACAGACGCACAAGAAGTTATCTCCCGTGTCTTTCCATTCTTAGACTGATCAGTTACAACAGTCCGAATTTGGAGAATCCCTATCTGAGCGGACCCACCTTGCCAGACAGCAGCCTCCAGCCGTTGTTCTCCACACGGCGGTACCACCCTGATCGGTCCTCCGGGACGAGGGGCCAGCCGTTGTGCGTCTGCCTGGCCACGGGCTTCTTAAGGCCTGGGTGGGTGTAGTCCTTCGGGCTGTTGGCACACACGTCCACGATGGGCCGATGGGTGAAGACCTTGTAGTAGATGCTGGGCGGAAACGTGATCTGAAGGAAGAGGTGAATGCACTCAACACATGTACACTGGCCAGAGTCGTATGACGTTACCAGGTAGGTCTGCACTGTCAAATTTACTTGGTTTACGAGTGATTTAAGACCACTTCTCTACTTAGCTCTTACCCCTCCAAGTCGAAATCTGACGAACACCCCAGCAGCAGCATCCAGCAACTCAGCCTGCCATGGGAAAATCACATTCTGTCACAGTCTGTCTCTATTGAAAAAAAAACAAAAACACATTTCTGTCTAATCCAAGAATAAGTCGATCCACTGCAAATTCCTAAAACACTACTGTCTCTGAGGGACTGTTATATACCTTAGGAAATTCCTCCACTACCTCGTACACATCACCATTACTCAAAGCACTATGCCACTTGTAGTTGTTGCTTTTCTGTTTCTTTTGTTTTCAAAGAGCTTCTTCTCTGTTACCTCTCGAGGATTGATAGTTTTGAGCAGCATGCGTGGGTCTCCCTGGTTGCGGAGGCTAATCAGCTTTGTGAAATACTTGAAGACTTCTGTGTCCTACAGTTAAGATGGGGGAAAAAGATTTTCAGTTATTTTTTTTACTAATTCCCTTTCCTCCTGGCATTAACATGCATCCTGAGTGACTACACTGTAATCAAATACAGCAAAAACCCATCAAATCCAGGGGTAAATGCACCCAAGATGCTGAAAGTGGTCAGATACACATTTGACCGCATTAACATCAAAGTGTAAATTCGATGCATCTCCAATCCATATAACAACTATGTCAATAGATATAAACCAAATCAAACGGGAGGCAGGCAGCTCAGATAGTAACATGCTTGTCAAACATGAATTGTCAGGATACAGGTGGACAGTGAACAAGCAGGATAAGTTATTTACTGTCAGTTTTAAGGCACATAAAAGAGAAATGAGGTTTCAATGTGTATACCTAAGACACATACTAATGTGAGGTGTAAATATAATCCAGCTAAATCATACCTACACACAATCTGGACACATGCAATTAATGCAATAGGAGGGGGCCTGTGTGTGTGTATGTACTTTCATACATGCATGTACAATAATATGTATGTCCAGAGTAGTAGCAGCACCCACCACATGTCTTCTCCAGGCCCTCTGAATTATTGTGGCTGCTCGGTGGTGCAGCCCGTCCTCTAGAGGCTCCTGGGGACCCTCGTCCTCTGAGCTGGAGGTGCAGGGGAGAAAGGGAGGAGGATGAAGAGAGGGGAAGGCAGAGGATGGGTGGTGGAAAGGGACAGAGAGTGGAGAGGGAGGGAAGGAGATGGAGGAATGGAAGAGAGAAGAGTGGGTGTGATACTGTGTGATGATGGATGATAATTAAGTAAGGTATTATTTTTTTTACCTTGTATATGTTTACAGTCATTTAGCCAATGTGCAAGAAATTATTTAAATTTGAAACTAGGCAGGAAATACAACCGTATTACCACATAGTGGGTCTGCAACAGAGACGCTGTAGGTTCACCCTATTGGCAAAATGTATTTTCAAGTCATATGGCCTAGCCCTAGTGTGCATGTGGGAGAAGTGGAACTGAACCTGTGAACATAATCCTACCTTTCCATTTCAAGTGGGTCCCTTGTGCTCACCATGTTGAGCAGCATCACTGCCTTGACAGAGAAATGAACAATGTCATGAATAAGGGATATATATATGAGATATATGAGATATATGAGTCTAGTCACTCTTGGTCTAATCAGGCAAGATCAGTCCAGTTTCCAAATGGAAATATTAGCTAATTCAAATATGGTGCTGTCAAGTTGAGTAAGTATTAGCATGGTAAACAATTAACGTAAAAGAAAGAAAGAAAGAAAGAAAGTGTAGGCTATGCTATTTCATTTATTCTGTATTATTGTAGTAATAGCTGTTGTAGCTAAAGCGAAGACGCCATTTTGTGAGATTGTTTAGGAACCCTACACATTTTTTTAAACCACTAAAATAAATGCAGCATAAAAATGAAATAGCTTACACTGGCTAGTAACGTTAAAGTTATTTATGCACACATAACTACTCACATAGACTTCGGATGTACAGCCTGTTAGCTCATGTCTTCATCTCTAATTACATTGCTAATTATTAAATCTCAACCTGTCTCTCTAACGTGAGTTTTGAAGCCCAAGTTGCTCCATTTGGTTACCTGGCAACGTAGTTTGTCATGCTAGCTAGAATAAAAAGAAGACTTCTGGTCACAACTTTCAAAATAAAACCCCTTATTGACGAACGCGTTTCATCAGTGAAAATGACGAATATATTCGAGGAGGACTCGGTAATAAATGAAAATGCAATTGTTCTTTCTGTCATTTCCCAAGCATATATCCATAGACGAGCCTAAGATGTCATATAAGTTACATAAAAGGATGCAAAAAAGTAGCCTACACCAAGAAACACTCACAAAAGATACCGGACACCTCACAAGGATGTCTACTATCTTAGGAAAAATTCGTTTCGCACCTCCAGTATCTCATGTAAAGTCAGCAAGAATTAGCCACCACTGGACTGTGGAACTATCAAAAAATACACAAATGCATAAATACACAAAAGTACGCTTTTAATTTGAAGGCAACATCGTCTAACTTCCGGTATTATTCCGGCTAATTCTTTTTAGCCTGACACAGCTCATAGAATACTGTTGGCCCAAAACAAAGAATGTCACAGTAAAGTATTGTGAAACTAAATTAGCCACTAATCAGTCTGCATTGACAAACTAATTTATCATAGTCTGACTGGAATACGGACGTGTTTTTAAATGACTAGACTAGAGGTTGAGGAGTAAATACTTTGACACTTTTTGGCCAGTAGATGGAGCTATTCACCAATTAACTACTGTCAAAGTCTTCGGCTTACAGTAATTTGGTCTCCATTCATATATTCAAGAAAGCATGCCTCTGAGCGCATGCATGAGTGCACGCACACGTACGCACGCACACACACACACACACACACACACACACACACACACACACACACACCATCCCTTATTTATGACCCTATCTGTAAGGATCTTTTCAAGTAATGAGTAATATTCTTTCCTGTCAACCTGTGGCTCCCAGCCAGATCTAACAGCCATGCCCTCTGCTCACAGTGGCCAGCGGGCCAGTCCACCCTCTCAACGACTCTGTCAAACACTGATGTGATGTAGTAATGTTTAATGTTGTCAGCAGGCTCAATATAAATAAATTGACTTTCTGGCCACCAGGGGAATTAGAAATAAAGGCAGTAAATCACCCATGTTGACATGTTGAAAGTGACTATATGCGTCTTTGTGGGTATACAGATACTGAAAGCTGGTGTTAGGTTTTACAGAGAATAAGGAACACTTATAAGCACATGCATGTACACACATGCATGCGCACACACACACACACAAACCACTATTGTGCCACTGCCTCAGTGCCTGAATGTATTCACCGTGTTCAGAATCACAATCAATTTTATTTTAATTTTATTTTAATTTTATCTCCTTTTATTTATAACAAACTTTGCTTACACAAGGAATTCAACTTGGGGGGTGTTGCACATTAATCATGACACAACACAAAATTATAAAAGTAGTATTAAAAAAAAAAAGTAGAAATTTAGGATATACGGTAGGTCTGTTTTCTATACAATATACTCATGGTCTCTGTTCTGTGCTAGCACTGATCAGAAGCTATGGAAGTCTATGGAAGTCTATGGAAGGCTATGGAAGAAAATAAACAGAAATATATACAGATGTAGAGAATATTGCTCTGAGTTTTGAGTGTTTTGAACACTGCAAGAAAAAAAGAAAAAGCTGTGCGCAAGTTGGAATGGTTTAACAACAGTATATAAATATACAACTATACGGCCAGTACAGAATGGAGTATTAGCTCTGAATTGACTGCTTGCAGTTACTTGCAATCGAGCCGTTACATTGAGTTTTCTTCTAGCAGCAGCCCTCAAAGGCCAAATTTGCAATGTTTCTTGGCAATATAGTCTGGACCTCCAGATTTCCCAGGGGATCGCCGGTGTGAAAGTCTGTTCAGGCCAATCAGCAACTTCTCAGTAACCAGGAATGAGTGCCAAACCCAAAGGGACACATCCAATCACTGCTCAATCCAGTCAACAGAGAAAAAACAATCTGAACTGGAGAGAACTGCTCCAGCCATGGCAGCTTCAGACTAAACAATGATGATGAGAGTTAGGCAGAAATCTTCAACAAACTCCTTCTGGATTTATTCGCTGCTGAATATTCAAATCGTCACTCTGGCGGCTTGCAGATAGCCAAAATAATGTAGATGATATGTCTGCTTTCCAAACAAACCGCACTTATAATTCAGAGGCAGAGCAGTTGCTGATATGAATTGCTAACTAGACAGTTGCACATTATGCAAATATACCCAGAACGCATTTCCTCACAAAGACCTTCAGTTTATATTTAGTCAAACCACAAGTCATGTCATCTTCCTCTTGCTTCATGCCTGTTAATGATCTCTTTGGAGGAATGTGCAGTCATTTTGTCTCCAAATGAGTGGAGACATTCATTTCAGCCTGGTTCCCATATTTCCCATACACAGAAAAAATTGGTCTTTTACTGCCTCATACTGCTGAAATAGCCATTCGGATATATTTCCATTAGAATTTGTACATTGTGTATGAGTAGAGATTAATTTTCTATGTGAAACCAAACCAGTTCAAGTCATATATCTACCTACCTATACCTTTCAGAGGGAAATCTTGTACTTTTTCCTCCACTACATTTATCTGCCGGCTGGAGTTACTAGTTACTTTGCAGAATAAGGTTTTACACGCAAAACATACGATCAGCACATAAAATATGTTGCACTGTTAGAGTTTAAACTCCCCAACAGTATATGGAGCAGTTAGACCGACAACATTAAAATACATCTTACAGGTTAATGCTTCAATAATTTAACACTCTGACAGAATGAGGACTTAAGAGGGTAAACTTTTGAATGCAGAACTGAAGTATTTTTCCATTATGTTATTGCTACTTTTGCTTTAAATAAAGGATTTGAGTACTTTTTCCACCCCTGCATATCAAAATCATAATCAGGCATAATCAGACCTATGATACACATGGACAGGACAACCAAGTATGGGCTACATATTCAGTAAGGTAACTGGCAAAGTCCTGTAGACATTTGGCTTGACCCCACTGGGAAATTGGGGTTTGATTGATACTTTCTATACTGGTATAGTGGTGGTCTGTCAAATCCTGTTCCTCTGGATTAGGTCAGAAGAGCAGAACACAGCTTTTTATCAAACTCATTGCCCACAATACAGTTCAGCTGACTTAAAAAAACAACTTCTGAGTGAGTGATAAAAGCCTGTTATTGTATAAAGGCAAGTCTGGTCTTTGGCATGACTGAAATTAGATTTGTCTTATTATATTATTATTATTATTATTTTTCCTATTTAAACAGCTTGCTCCCTTCAGTGGCGGTCATTTCGCTCTGTGTAGCCGTTTCAGTCTGGTGGGACTTGATGAGTGGGAGAAAATGTGATTTACAATGAGTGGACTAAGCTCAAATTCCTAGATGATCAACATTACAAGCAAGTAATACTGTGCAAGGGTCAGAGTCATAGTGCACTGATAACAGAAGAAACAAAATATTCCTGTGACCGTAGCATGATCATGTATGACAGAGAAATGGTAGTAAAGAAGTAAGAACGAGAGAGATAGAAAGGATTTTTAACTTTCACACAAGATCATATTAAAGCAAGACGATAAGGGAGAGGGAATTTGGAAATGTGAAGAATTTCCTAAAGGCACGACTTTTCAACTTATGATGGATGGATGCTTGCTGTTCTGACTGCAGTGGGAAGGTCACTTCACCAAACTACACACACTGCATCCAAAGGGGTACTCACTTCACCTGAACGCCTCACTGCTCTTTGGGTGCTATATACCGGGTGATGCTGATTCCATGGTGGCTTTAACCAGAGATGTAGTGGAGGGTAAACCCACCTACACTCTGTTCACCCACCTTTTTATTTGCAGAATAGAGTTTACCTATGTTTTTAGGGCTCATATAAATTGCATAAATTCATAGTATTCATCATGGTAAGTATCAAACTGATGTAGGTTACATAGGGATAGAGGATAGAATATTTTAAGGTAAAAAGCATAAATTAAAGGACTACATCATCTCTGTGTCTGGTAGATAGCTCTGTCCAGTGCGCATGCTAACACTTTAGCATAGAGTATTAAATAATTAGCATTATCCTAAAAGTGAGAAAATGAGGACTTGTAGCAGCTGGGAGGCTGGATGGTTAGTTTATTTTACTGAAAGAAAAAACAAGACATTGCACATGCTAGCTCCACTGAAGACCCAGAAGAAGGCTTTATGCCAAAACGTCTGTAAAAATATGCATAGGAGCTAAGTATGCGATGCTTTTTCTTCTTTCATGTGAGCCAGTGATCAGCACGTCATGAACTTTCTTTCAGTGTGCGTAAATAGTTCATTTTAATGATATAAAATTTGAAAAAATGTCTCTTCCCGCGAGACTTTGAATGTAGCGTGTTTTGTTTACACAGGAAGTGAGCGAAGTTAGCCAGACAGCTAACAATTTTTGCGATGTTGATATTTAATGGACTTAATGATGAAGGTTGAGGTTTTGTTTTCATAAGTTATGAATCTACAGGCCATAGAATAAAAACCAATACCAATTTTGGATTACTGAAAGGTTTATCTTCATAATTTAGATGCTAGTCACCTACGATTACTTAACATACTCTATGCTAAAGCGTTAGCATGCGCATTGGACAGAGCTATCTACTGGATAATTTTGGTACCAATCCTCCTAAGGAAGGTGACTAATGTGTCAAACTCCCAAACAGTCAGTGTAGTCCTTTAATGCTTCTCTGAAAATATAATTGATTTTTATTAATATTGGCGGTTGTGTGCCTTACAACGAACACAAAGGTTATACTTTACTCACGTTTCTCTTTTTTTCTTTTTTCTTTTTTTTTTTTTATATTTGGACAATGAATGTTACCAAACCACATTTCAGCAGACTCTTGAGATGTATATCCCTGAGGAGACACTGGCATCTCTTTCAGGAACATTGCAACAGGGAGCAATTCAGACTGCTGCTAAAAAAAGATTTCTACCAATATTTCCATTGGCAATATTCTTGGTTTGGTCTACGCAACTCTCACTGAAAGAGGTTATCGAAATATGTTTCCCATGATTGCATTATATCAATATTACCTGTAAGATGTGAACTCACGTAATGCCATTCAACATTTTGTGATTTTGCTAATGTATGTAATAAAACAAATGGACTGATTGATTTATATTGACCATACAAACTCCAGGTTTGCTCTGCACCAAATTGAAATGATCCAGTAGGGTGAAATGATCCCATGGTGTCAAACAGGGACGAATTAAATATACATGCCATTACCATGATTGTTACCATATTCATTTCAGTGCTGCATGTTAAGTAGGCATGACTATGATTCCTCTCTCTCTCTCTCTCTCTCTCTCTCTCTCTCTCTGTCAGTCACATAGTCATTCCACTTGCCTACAGATTGTTATTGGGTCTGTTTTTGTACAGCTGTAAATTGCTTTTTTCCATGTAAGGCCCAGGAGAGACAACAGGCTTGTTTACGTTCTCTCTGAACTGGAGAGGCTCTCTCAGTCCAGGGCCTTCACAGCATGGGAACGACACAAATCCATTACCCTCCCTTCACTCTGTGTAGCTCACAATGACGGGAAAAATCAACCGAACTCCTTCACAGACATGAAAGCATTTATCTTCACTCTCAGTTTCACAGTGGTGTCTCATCCCGAGCCTACACAGCCTGAAGCCCTGAGCATTTGGTTCTTTTTAGTTCTTGCCCAGTTCAGAAAAAACATAACTTCAGGCCTTAAACAGTAGGGGGCAGTATAAGACTAAAGCACAGTTATCAGAAAAAAGTAATGAGATTATAAGTAGCTAATTAGTTTTTGAGTTGCTCAGAAATATGCTTGAATCGAATAGGACAAAGCACTTCCAATAGGACCAAATGTGACCCAAATAGGACCAATTATCTTCTGACGCGCCCTTTCCACCATGTGTCATGTATCCGCATTGTGTCTAGATAACTGGATTTCATTTACACCTCACATTAAAATGCATCTCTGGTAAATCAGATTTCTCTTTCCCTCACCAAAACACCACTAGGGCCCAGTGGGACAGATTGCTGCACACATCATGCCCTCTGGTAATATTTCCATCCTTTAGAATTGACAGTAAACACGTTCCCCATCCACCAGTGTCCTGACAAACCTTTTTTTTTGACAAGTATGTTACTATCTGAGCTGTCTGCTGTCTGCTTGATTTGGCCTTCTTTCTGTTTCTGTAGTTGGTATATGTGGATTTTAAGCACTGTTGCTCTATTCAATTATACTCTAATCACTCAGGATGCATGTTAATACAAATAGTAAGAAGGTCTGAGTGAAATAAGCTCAGGCAAACTTTTAAATCAAGCTCCACGGTGAAGGAGTGGTCTATATTTCATAATGAGAGAGACGCTGTATACCTGGCTAGCAATTTTGGATCAGAGCTCCTATTCTGACTTGATAAATAAAGGACCATGATCCTCTGCTTTAATGAGGCCACTTTTGTCTCGTAGGTGAGAATGAATCAGACGGTCGGTACAAAGGGAGCGGGTAAGGAATCCTGCCTATGAATGCAGGCCCAGACCCTTTCTATATTTATGCAGAAAATAAATAGATTCCACATATGCAAAGGAGGGTTGAATAGAACAGCAGGGTGGCCTTGTGGTTAGACTGACTGTCCCAAATGTCACAGGTTTGATCCCCACAGTGTATTTCCCTCTGGATGAGAGCAGCTAAATGCCTAAAATGTGAGTAAATTGAGGACATGAATGAGCTGTGATTGTGAGTCAGTGCTCCATGAAGGCTTGGCTACAGAGCTATAGAGAAGATCGGATCATCTTTGTGCAACTGTTTTGTAGTTGGAGAATAGTTCATCTTTTCAGCTAAAACATGGAGCTTTTTTTTTTAAAAATCAGTAAAGATGCCATTTCATCTAAACAATATTTCAGAATCATCATCCCAGCAGCTTTAGAGGAATTCAAAATGGATGAACATGTTTGCCTTTACACTGATATTCCTTTTTTGTCACCATATGTTGTTCAACACTTTATCATCACCCATGCGTAGATATAGAGATACTTAATTACATAAGTATGCATGCAACCACCCACTGACACACACACACACACACACACACACACACACACACACACACACACACAAATGCACCCACACGAACAGACACACCGAGATACTTGCAGCTCGTTGCCCTCCTGACATCAGCAGTCCAACCAGGATCATGGAGGCTGGCAGGTTCATTTATTTTTAATTGGTTGGTGTCCTGAGCCCCGACTGGAGTTCAACTCTGCCCTCCTCGTCACCCAGAGAGAGCAGCTACTACCATGCCCAAGGCTACAGAGGAAGAAAAGATTCATAAGATGTTCTCTCCATCACAGTTTCTCAGTGTTCAATTACTTATTGTTATCTCCCATTGCTCAGAATGTCCTATGAGTGTTGGTAGGTATACAATGTTTAATAATGATAATGAAAAACAAAGCTGTATAATTTTAGTCATTTTTAAATTTAGTCATTTTAACATAGGGTGTCTGCAAGTCTCAGAAAGCCAAATCTAAGACTATTTAAGACCTTGTTAATGTTACCTGAATTTATTTTAAGATGAATTTAAAAACCAAAACAAAGAAACAAACCTGGCAAAACAGAATATTTCTGATTGAACATGGCTAATGAAAGTTATGAAACTATAAATGGGCAATATAAGAACAAGGACAACAGTAAATTGATTGATAAGGGCCATGAAGTCCAGTTATGTTTATTAAAGCAGATATGATGCATATTGTTCTACTAACCCTTTTTTGTATTAATCTAAGGGCAGACATGCAGCACAAAGAAACCTGTCATTGCATGGTGAAAAAATAATGTAGGCTTTGTATGTACTTTTTAAGACCTTACATTTATATAATTTATGTAACAAAATAATTCAGCACTCAATTGATAAGTGTACCTGGAAACAGGACGAATATGTAATAAATACAGTCAGTATTAATAACGTATATAAATGTTTACCTACTACCTAGGCTGTATGTATGCGCATGCTATTGAATTAAATGTGTGTTTGAGTAACATTCCCACATGTATATGTATGCGTGTGTGGCTGTTTGTATGTGAATGTGTATGTTTGTGTGTGTGCATCCGTATGTTTTTGCATGTGTATGTGCACTCATGCGTGAGCAGAAGCCAGCCAAGTTGTTCGCCAACCATCTTGGCCAGTTTTGTATGGGTTGATTAAACTCTTTGTCCGGACTCCAAGCCAAACCTCTGGATCGCAGCCAGCATCACAGTGAGAACAGCCATCACTCCTTCACTCAGTACCTGGTGCGAGTGACCCTGCATTCAAGTGGTGTCGGATTTACAGTCTCAACGAGTTTCTGACCAGCAAGTGCCACATGACCACCTTATTATGTCGGATGATCAAGTTGGAGAAATCAAGATTGTAGATGCAGCACGAATTGGTGACGTAATCACGAGTTGTGACGTAATCACTCTTTCAAGCATGGCTGAACAGAGCACAGTCGTACGGGAACGTAAGAAATTTCATACAATAAAGCCGAAAATGTAAAAGTACAAATTTAAAAGACACGGATATTCCTTGATTATGGTATTTACATTCATAATCCCCTGAAATAGCCGAAGATTGCTTGCTAGCTAGGCTATCGCTAGCTCAATTGTTAATGATAGCCTAGAAGGCTGGCAATGTGTGTAAACAGTTGAAATGTTTTCCAATTTTCCGACCATAAAGCACGTGAACACAAACTACTCAGATGGGCGAGTTGTGGCGTATTCCTGACTCAGTTTGATTTGGGCTTCAGTAAACCAATCATATCCAAAACTGTGCAGAGTGTAGAGCCGGGGTTTCATTCCAACCAAAGGCCGCACCAGGTGGTTTCACTGATTAGCACACCTTCAACCAGCTGGGGGAACTAATCACTACTCACTGAAATCACCTGCTGATTTTTTATTCATACTTTTTTTCCCCTTTTTCTTTTTTTTGATTTGTTACTACAGATTACCATAACCGGCAAAGTACTATCCCATCTCCAAACACGAATACATTCATGAACATCTTATACTATATCATGTAAACCAAGGTCAAGATGTCCATGTTTATATTAATGTAAGTGTCTTGTGTTTGTATGACTCTGCTCTACACGCCTCTTTTCATTTGTCACCCATAACTACAATCCATATTTTTATCAACATGTACACATTATGTTTTGTTTATGTAACCCACTGTTTTGTTATGTTTGTTATGTTATGTTATCACTTTTCACACAAAAAAAAAAAAATAAATAAAAAAAGTACTATCCCGTAAAACAACTGGCTCATGTGTTGCCAGGCAAGACACTGCCCTATACCATGTTTGTTTTAGCTGCATCAAACACAATTGATTTGACTGTCTGGGGAGACAAAAGTGTGTGCATTAAATGGTATGATGAATATAATGAATGGTACACTCAAAATGTGTCAGTGTGTGATATGCGTGAACGGCAAGAGAGGACTCAGCACCACAATGGACACTTCTGTGTCAGTTCCCGCTGGTACTCAATGTGTAAGTGCACCAGAGGAGCCATCAGAGGTGATTTGTGGCACAGTTGTGGGGGCAGAGGTGAAGAGACAGTGTTTTTGTATTCGCAGAGCTCCGGTGCCATCATTCAACAGCGGATCATTGAGCGACAAATGCACAAAATGTAATCTGTAGTAATCAACAGAGTTAATTTACGCTCAATGAGCTCTTACTAAGCAGTGTTCATCAAAGTCAGTGCATGGGACCTGCAGAAACCAGGAGTTAGAGGAAGCAGCCCCGATGCTGGATAATGTGAAAGTGGAGGTCTTGCACGGACAATTGAAGTCTACCAGCTGCATGAAGACTCAAGCGAAGACATCTTGAAACAGGTGCCAACAGAGTTTTGGGTTAGAGCGAATGACCAGTACATTGACAAAAAGAGCACAAGAACCACCAGGAGAGAGGAACAACTTCATACTCAGGCACTGGCATTACCCAAAAAGATATTTACAACCAAACAAAGCAAAAAAGAAGACTGCAGTTAAACAAGAAGCACACCCTGATGATCAAACAGTGACCAACCCACCCAGAGATGCTGACCGGACAGAAGACTGGGAGGAACTCTTAACTTACTGGCTTACCCTGCGAATCCCCTCAGCTTTACGGCAGGATGTATTCCATGTGGTGGATATCCCTCCCTTCTCCACGCAGGATATGCATGCGCCACTTTCCGCTCTGGAATGTTTTGTGAAGAGCATGTGCTCGTGTAAAGCTCAGGGGCGTCACACGAGAGCGCTCTCTGTGACTAGATTACAGGTGGCTGATCCGACCGGACGGGTCGTGCGATGAAGCCATGGTACTCGAGCCGTCTTTCTACAGTAGAACTATTACATGTTTTATGTTTTAATGAAGCAATGACTGAATGATGATTTACTTAATATGTTTTCAGATTACAAACAAGAAAGACAGTCACACAGACATTAAGACAATTTCTTCAGTTGTATTGCACTGATACTAAAACATCAATGGTTTGTTTATTTGAGATTTATTGAGGTTTGCACTGAAGTGTTAAAGGATAATTGTCATTATTTTCATCCTGGGCCTTATTTTTGCCATCGAGACGACTGATTGTGTTCAAAATCATGTCACTCACTTCACTGTTGAGCTTTGTGTACCTTCAGTTCGCTGGTAGCACTCATTATCATCATCCTGGGTTTCAATGATGAGTTGTTAATATGATCTAAATGGTGTTTAAGAGGGGTTTTCAGACAACAGTCACTGAATACTTTTCATTTTGGGGAATTTTGTCACATGAAAATGGTCAAATTTTAAGCTATTTAAACTGGCAAAACAATAGGTTCAATCCCAAAATATCAGTGTGTATCAGAGTGAACTCTAATCATCAAAAACATTGCAACCACACAGTGAAATAAGGACAGAGAAATAGGGGAGTGCACATTTTAAGTTGCTCTTATTAAATGGTTTGATGATCATATTTCAATCATATTTGGCATTCAGATTAATGCTACAGGTGTTGATGCGATGTGAAATCATTGCTTTCCTACAATGCTGCATTGATAATTTATGTTCTGCTCATGCGGCCCATTGAGGTTTAAGTATTTTGGGTTTCACTGTGACCTGAAAGTCCTGCAGTGGCGGGCAGTGCATCATGACATGAAAGATGAGATGCAACTGTCCCCTGTTCACCTCTAAGATGTTCCAGTTAGCACAGAGAGAGAGAAAGAGGCACTTTACCACTTTCCAGAGATGTAAGCTTTAAGTGGGACAATGGACCTAGCTACTTCCAATAAAAGTAATAAAAGACTCAAGGGGGGCTGAGGGGGACATGATTGGTGAGCTCATAAAACGCCTCTCCTTTCACTCTCTTTCTACTCCCTTGTTTGCTCTTTTAATCTTGTTTTTCTCTCTCTCTCTCCTTGTATTGCTGCCTCTCCCATATCTCTGACTCTCTAGCACCGTCTCCTCGTTTTCTCTCCTTCCCTTTCTCTCTCCGTTTATCTTTTCATCTTCCTGACTTACCATTTGAAAGTCACGGCACTGTGTGGGTGTCGACGGTTTCAGGCAACACAGAGCTCTGTTACATCTTTATGGAGCGCTTCTATTTATTAAATTGCTACTGCAATGAACAGAGAAAAATAAAGAGGATTCCTTACCACTGTGCCCAACATTGTCTTTTTTCTTTTTCCTTCTCCTTCCTCCAGTCACTTCAGTTTTGCATCTCAATTCATCTCAGGCAGTTTAAGTGATGCTCACTCCACCGGCATTATAGCTTTGCAACTGCGGTGGCTAATCTGTGTTTTTCAAAAAATATTTTTTGCTGGTGAATATTTAAGTAACAACCAGACTGAGCTAGCAGAGCTGTTTATTGTGTAATAGGTTTTGAATTTATTAAACTTGCCCAATGATAACGAAACGGCGGTCTCTCAGCTGTATTGTATGTATTGTATTGTCTGTGTATTTGTTGGCCTACAAAAAAGTAGTGAGGCAGTCCTCAACATTTTGAGCCAAATTATATTTTAATCAATCATATTTTTCTACAGCCATTATATTATGCTATCAAAACTAATTTGAGAATAACACATTGACGTAAATATTCTATACGTAGGGGCTTTAACCGTGTAAGTGTTAAGGTTATGACTTATTTTGGTATTTTGGGGGAAACTGGGTCTAAATGTCTACTTTCTTTTTTTCTCCAGCTTTTGTTTTGCTTATGTGACCCACCATGCTGAATATTGAGAAAAAACTGTGGTCACACTTTATTTGGATAGTCCAATGTTGATACTCAACTTCCTATCATTAATCTTAGGGTTGGGGTGAGGCTAAGGCCAGGGTTACATAGTCTGTAGAGATGCAGCAAATAGGCAAGTGACACTTTGTTGAATCTACTTTTCGTCACCTGATAGTTGAGTTTCAACATTGAACTATCTAAGAAAGTGTTACCAAAACTGTAATATAAAAACAATTGTAAATACAGTACATATTATTTCTGTCATTTTTTTCTGACTTCTTCATGTGCTGAAGTAAAATACTGCTTATAATATGCAGCATTGCAAGTATGCTTTTTGTTAACCACATTACATAACTGTTTCCCAGAGAAATACAAACATGAATTTGTGTCCAATCTGCTGCAAACAAACAATAGAAGCCTGTAGCAAGCTTGTGGCAAATAGAAACAACACAATGTCAGTGGTTTGCCACAACTGTTTGCCACAATGTCACCAGAAGTTTGCCGCAAAACTAATTTGCATGTGAAAGTATGGTGGTGTTGTGTAATGGACATCACACAACTTATCTATATGGGGGCACTCACCAAGAAAGTGTGAGAATTCAACCATCTCTTCCTTGCTGCATTTGCAATGTCCAGTTCCATGGGAGTGTCACACTGCACAATTATTTCCTTTGGCAGAGAGTAACTCTGAAGGGAGGAGTGTTAATGTTTAATGCATCTGCTCTACTTAATCTATCAGATGTGGTGGAGAGCAGATAAAGCAGCAGCACTTTGTTCACTGGGCGACTCCAAGATGGAGTTCTTTGATACAAGCATGTACAGGGAAATTAGCTTCATAAAGATTTGTCTAAAGGGTTTTTCTTCCATTTTCACAGGCATCAACTCAAACAGGCAAATGAGCGACTGTACTGTATGTGCCAGATTAGATATTGCATTGCCTCTGCATACAAGAAACAAATGAATTGTATATATGTGACACTATCTTCAAAGCAGCTGTAACGGGACTTTTGCCCATCTTTTAGTCATTACTTCACTGAAATGATTCAACAGATGGTTTTCAGCAACCCTGGAGCTGATCCATGAAATATAGGCTACGAAATCCCACTGAGGGTTTTCAGCCTCTGCAAATGAGAGAGAGACAGAGAGAGAGAGAGAGAGAGAGAGAGAGAGAGAGAGAGAGACATCAGGGAGGAGGGAATAGGGACAGAGCAGCTGAGGACATTGACGAGCACTCTGTATCTCATTTATCATACAGCACACAACGTAATTACTACATAATACGCTGGCTCACTGTGGCTAAGAAGTCGCATTTTGTCTAATAACAGTCACTCAACTGTTTGTACCTTCCAAAAACACGCTGTACATTTTGTTATTTACATGTGCACTTATGTTTCTCCGGGCTGCAACAAACTGACCCTAGCACTCCCTACCATCGGTTGCTTGTATTGTTGGTAATGGAGGAATTTAAGCCTGGATGACAGGGCCAGCTAAATAACTAAAATGAAAAAGTCCAGCCTGAGCTCTTGGCAAATTGCTGGAAGCTCTCTACTAAGACAAATGTGAAAATAGGGTTAATGTAACCAATCAGTTTAACTGCAATGAGCTCTGGACCAAGCTTTAAATTCAACACAACAGCAACTCTCCTGTAACACCTAGAGATGTATAGGCAGATTCTCGGGGTCTCAGGAGATAGAGAGCTGTGGTTCAGCCAACGTTTCACCAAATGTTTGTGTTTTCAGTGTCGGTTCTCGGGGAAATGACAGGATTTTTATGGAAAAATTAGAGGGATGTGACAAGCAACTGAGAAGACAATATTGGAGCCACCGCCTGCGAGCTGCTTGTCTCAGGAAACCTGTCATGTTGTCACTTTGTGAAAGCACATTTGGTTCTGGATAGAGGAAATGGGATGAGGAAGATGCACTGGACCAGTTCATTTTCCAGTGATGACAAGAGACATAACATAAAAAATATGGTGGTGTTGAAAGAGAAAAGTATGAACAAGGTAGCAAAGACCTCTCAAAAATGAATAGAATGAACAAATAAAAATAAATAAGCATTGTAAAACTATAGGTCTGAAGCGTAATGGGTGCACCCAGGTCTAATAAATACAATGGAATTATCTATCTGTCAAGGATTCAAATTTCAGAACCTGGATTTCAAGGTTCAAAACAAACACAAAGCAGACTAGACCAATTACAACACTGCTGGGACACAGCAATATATTGTATTATTATAGTTCTTTACCACCACACTTCTGCGTGTAGGTGTGTGTGTTTGTGATAGTTTTTATATGAAGTTCTCCTTCTGTACCCGCAAGAGAGATTTGATCTTCAGCAGAAGAAAATAGAAAAAAAGTATCAACAAAACAAAAAAGGTCTTTGCATGCAATTCCTCTTTTTAAAAAAATCCATGGGTGGCTCGCCATAAGTTGACATCCAGAATCAAGTATCATTACACACAAGACCATGGCATCTGCTTTGACTTTTCTAATGAAAAAGATACAAAACTTGAAAAGGTATATAACAGGCAAAAATGGTACAAAAATTGGTACAATGAACATTATATTTCAATGTTAATGTAATTGTCAGTCTTTTCAGCAGTCTAGTGGTTAGAGAAATCATCTCTCAATCAAACATTTAAGTATGAACAAGCGAAACATGTCGTCCCCCATGAATGATGCAGGAACCCATTGGACCAATCAGTGACAAGATGCATCACCCCTCCAAGTTTCATCAAAATCAGAGTGGTGGTTTAGCAGTTATGGCCTTTCAAAGTTAAAAATGATGACCTTTAATTTTCCAAACACAGCATGAAGATACATCATTCCTCCAAGTTTCATCAAGATCACACCAGCGCAGACAGTTAATAATAATGTCCCGAATTTTGAATTCATTTTACAAAGACTCCCTAAGTTCTTCATTGTATCTGATGTTTTTTTAATGTTTTATTTTATGCACAGTAATTACAGTATCTACAATTGCTTTGTGTTACTACAACTGTCAACTCAAAGCCTTCCTCAAGCTACGTTGGTCTCTGATGTAACTGAACCCCTCTCAGATTTGGCAGGAGTGTTTATAGATGTGCTGCTAAGTCAGTGGAATTGTTCCTTCCATATTTATGATACATATGGTCCTGTGTGTGAAAGTTTACAACCAGATGTCTCGTGGATGTAAAACTCTAGTTTGACGATCTCGGGAGATGATTAGATTTCTATCATAATGTTTAGGTGAAACATTACCCACAGCATCTAAAAGGTTTGGCTGGCCTATTTGTCCTGGCTTGCAGGGTTAACTATACTTAACAGTTATGGATCAGTGCAAGTGGTGAAGCGCATGTGTTTCATGTGAGTTTCTAATCTATCATGCATCATTTCCCTTTTAAGAAAAAGCATTGAGGTTTTGAGGGTCTAAAGTCGCCTTATATCTCAAAAAATTTGGAGGAAATTAGTGTTGACGGCCTCAGGATTTGTTTTTATTTTTCCCAAAGGTCAGAATTGAATTAGGAATAGTCTTTTCATGTGTTGTGCTCATATGTGAAACTTGCAAAATTATTTAAAGTTGAAATAGCTGCTCTGCTGGTGAGTTTAAATTGATAATGAAGGATCTTGTGGCAGACTCATTCAGGAGGTATTTTAGCTTTGTTTCGTCAAGATTTAAATGAGCCTACTGGTTTGATATTAGACTATTGGCTTATATAGGAAAATTGACTTTATTCTCAGTTTTATGTGATTTTGATTGTATTTTTATTTTAGACATTGTTCTTTTATGTGACTTTGTATTTTGACTTGACACGTTGTTTGTTGTTGGTCTGTCACTTTTGTGTTTGTCTTGATGCTGCTTTATTGGCCAAGTCTCCCTCAGATTCTTCATTTCAGTGGGACCTAGATAAAGGTTAAATAAAAAAAGTTATACTAAAAATCTAAATAATTTATGTGGCTGTGATTCTAGGTTATCTCTGTTGAGGCTGTGTCTTGCTAGTGCTAATGAGCCAGTAAAGGTTGTTTGGACGTCCTGTGTGTGCGTGTGTGTGTATGTGTGCATGTGTGTGAGTGAGAGAGAGAGAGAGAGAGAGGGTATACAAATGTGCATGGTGCATAATTATCTTCTGTGTGCAGAAAGTTTACAGTGGATATACAGTATTTCTTT
Source organism: Centroberyx gerrardi (assembly GCF_048128805.1). Taxonomy (NCBI): domain Eukaryota; kingdom Metazoa; phylum Chordata; class Actinopteri; order Beryciformes; family Berycidae; genus Centroberyx; species Centroberyx gerrardi. The sequence continues at coordinate 19,721,052 of NC_136018.1, read as the reverse complement.
GTTGTAACATCACCACCACAGATGAAACTTTCAATATAATTAGCACAAAGTGCTAGATAATCTTCTGATATTTTGCTCTCTTTGATGAAATTAATAAATGATTGATGAAAAGAAAAAAGAGACTAGAGAGGGACCAAATAAATCATACTATTTTCTATTGTTGGATCTTAGAGAAGAAGCACTTTGTGAAGTGATGAAAATCAAGAGGTGACTGCAGACACTACAATGACCCCATCATGAACTCTTCAGAAGGATAGAATGAGAAGACCACTGCTAAAATGAATGAATATACAATATAAAATTTATTAGAGAGATAGGGCACTCAATGTAAAATATTTCATGTTGTATCACTTGCGTCAAGGTGGTACTGCTAGACTGCACAGCCTCATTTTACTTTTAGTTAGCGGGGTAATAATAATGCTTTTTATTCATAATGGACTTTCACATTCAATTCTGGCAGAATAGAATGACTTTTGATACAGTTGCAACTGCAATGATTTGGCAAAGTTATTGTTAGAAAAAAATACAACACACGTGACTGTGGCAAATACATAGGTTTAGAATCTTCATGGGCATTCATTGCAGTAGGAAATGATTAAAATTACACAGGTGTTATCCTTTAACGGCAATTAAAATCAGAATGAAACCGTATTCTGAGAGCATCTTGCTTCCTTAATGTGATGTATTTCCTGTTGAAACAGGATGTTGGGGCGGGACATAACACAGGGAGGGGTCATTCAGAAGTGTAAACCAATCAGATTCAGTTAGGGAGTGAAAGTCAGTTTTATTTGATTTGAAGGGTGGAGGGGCGGGATTGTCCAAAAATCTCTAATGGTTTTATTGGTTTAAATGTTTATGTCACCTCCTGGTACATGATGATGTCACCACAAAAGACTTGCTGTTTTCCAGGAAGTAAAAGTAATGATATTTTGATATAATAATACAATAAAATACTATTTTTGTCTTTGCCAAATAGGCTTTCAAATAGGTGTATGGTATGATAGAATGAGCTAAAAAGGCAAAAAGTCATTTTTGATTTCAGTGTGACTTTAAGGTCTTTTATACTGTCTGGTGCTGAAAATGAATCACTTGACTGGCACAAGTAAAGGCAATCATATTCCAGCACTAATTGAAACCATAATTCTATTTCTGTGTTTTGGTGAAATGACATTTCTGGCATCCATGAAGAAATCACTCAAAATTGTAACAAACCTATGGTGTATCTATGAGTAATTGTAGCTATTCTGTCTTCATTAGCATCATTTGGTATTCTTTCACCACAATGTTCCCTCTCCTCATACTCACCACTTGAACAAATCTCCTAGAATGTGTTTCCTTACACAGTGTTCCTGCTCCTCCCACATAAAGACAGATTATGAAGCTTGTTTAGTTAAAACTGTACAGCAGGTCCAAACAGTGTTGTTTACTGGGAAGAGACAGCAGTGCTGCTGGAGCGTCTGCTCTCCAGGATGCAGATAGTGACATTACTTTTCACCAAATTTATCACGCATCCATATCACAATATTATAAACTAATTTGAGTCTAATGATTGATTTTTCATTTCATAGAATATGTTCTCTTTGTCCAAAAATGCAATGTATTCCTAAATGAGAAGGTCCTGGGTTGAGGTGGTGATGAAGTATGCATGAACATTTATTATTAATATTAGCAGTAGTATTAGTAGTATTATTATCCTTTCTTTCAATGCAGAGTTTTAGTGTCCCATGGTCTAAATGCTGTTTCAGAAGCTTTTCCATTTCTTTTCTGAATCCTTTTTCTTTTTCTTTTTTTTTGTTTGAAAATGGTCAGTTTAAAGATATTGAATATTGGCACAAATATTGACATGGCCTTCAAAAATACATATTGGTTGAACCCTTATATACAGCATATTACTTGGTCTGTTAGCAGGTTGTGAAGCCTGGGGAGAAAGAAGCTGACAAACCAGAGGAGAACTTCACCAGAGGTCTGCTGAACTTTGTTACACTGTGATGCCGAAAGGGAAAGAAAACAATGAAACAGAAATGTAACTGCACTCTCCCAGCTGTCTGTGTCCCTGTGTGGTCGACTCAGCAGAACCGCTACCAGTGTCAATGCAGACGGTGACCCAGATGGTGGAGGGAGGGAAAGGCTGATGGGAAACAAACAACATTGACATTTTCTGTGGTTGCTTTTTCTGTGTTCTGATCATTTATGTGAAATGTATATGGTGTAAATAATGTGTTGTTACCTTTTCACAGTTATCAGAGAACTGCATTATCATTAAAATGTTTATTTTGTGGAAGCCAACAAGCTAGCTAACAAGCTAGCAAACTTCCATGCAAACTTTTGTTCTTTTAAATGTGTAAAAAAACAAAACAAAAAGAAAAAACATTATTGTTAGCAGTGCGTTATTCGATCGGATGTGTATCTTCATTTTGGATTTGATTTTAGCCAAGCTTTATCTTTGAATCAGGTATTAATTTGCCTTGGATTCAGGTGTTGAATGGAAACAGTGTTTTTTTTTTTATCATAATGCACTGATTGCCAATCACATGCCACTGGAGATAAGTATCAAGTAAAACTTGCTTTCGGATTTAGAAAATCAACATATTCAATTTGTGTTTAGATATCATCGCAGCTTACAATTTAAATTAGCTTGCAAATCATGGTGGAATGTGTGTGTGTGTGTGTGTGTGTGTGTGTGTGTGTGTGTGTGTGTGTGTGTGCAATCAGGTAGGGGTCTATGCAATCAGGATAAGAGTTTGTTTTCAATTGTACCAAAATACTTGAACGTTAGTTAAGAGGGAGATTACACACACACACACACACACACACACACACACACACACACACACACACTCACATACACACACAGGTTTGTCTTGTTATCATAATTCATTGAAGCAGAAGCCCAACAAGATGCAGAGTCATTAAGCAAAGCCTTCCTGTTTTCCAGCAGAATATAATTGAATGTAAACAAATATCCGGTTTTAAAAGCAGCCTCCAAGGCTCTTCTTTACCACTTCCTTTAATAAGTACTGTTCAGGCAATTCATTATTTTATTCTTTAGGATGACACACTAGGCTGTAAAATAATGTGTGTAATGTGTGGCCCAGGTGGGGGAGTATCTTGTATAATTGACTTAATACTTGATGAAACTATGCACCTATATTCAACACATTGAGATAAACGCTTCTTTGGGCTTGAAGTAAATTTAGAGTCTGCAACCCTCTTTGCTTTATGGGAAAATACATTTAATATCCCTTTATTCAAAGTGGGACAAGTTTCAGTTTTTGCCAAAAGTCTGTTTGATACAGAATCTTGTCATTACCGGTGTCTGTTTGATGACAAAAGCTATAAAATAATAAAAAGAAATGATAAAAACTGACTTATGCTGACTACTCAAGGACACATTTCCCCATGACTGAAGGTCAACATCAGATACAGTAGACTGCCAGTATTGTTGAACTTGGAAATGGATTCTCAATTCATTATGACCCACCTAGCTGAACCTAGGCTTTAGTGCGTGGTGTGTACAAAACAGAAGCAGCTCTCATCCTTTCCAACACACTGGCACCTAGCAGGCAAGCAACCTAACGAGCTCAAAACTGCTAAAAAATAGCAGGTGGAGGCTGAAGGCAAACACTTTCAATACACTTTCTGCGCGGATTCTATGAGATGGGTGAGAAAATCGCTGCTTTTATGGGCAGCAGAGGGAAAGCCAATCCCACGCTTGAGGATGAATAATAACAGTGTGATTCTTTATTGCCCCCCTGTAGGGAAAATCTCTGTTCTCTTGTCTCTCTCAGCGGAGAGGCTGGAGTATGATCAGCGACAGAGCAGCACTCCTACAGTATAGGGAAAAGTCTTGAAGGAAAGTCTTTATAATGAATAGGCCACCCTGCTGCACAAAATGTGTTTATGAAATCTGGCTTTTCTCAGCTTTCTGAATATGAAACCACGGGAACGCAAAATGGATGAACATGATCACAGCAAACTTCAAAGAAAATAGGAAATCTCACTTTCCTAAGAGCGTGATACGTGAACAAATTGAACATAAGCAGAATTTTGCCCTTTGCTGATTTTTCTGCTCACACACTTGGTTTTGAAATGTTGAAGAATGCATTCGAGAGCCTGAACACTGACGGCACAGAATGAATTGCAGTGCGGCAGCCGAGTCTGAACGCCTCGAGGCAACAGTTTGCTCCTTTCATCCCCGGCACAATGCTGCGGTAAGCATGTTCAAACAAACTTACTGGAGTGCACCGATATTCTCGCTCGTCCCACACACTTTCCATTCTCACACCGGCCGGCTCTCAGGACTTTACGTCAAACAAAAGGTGCTCTATGGGGCCAGTGGCTGTGTGCCAAAACATAACGAATGTGCAGCCTTTTGGCCTTTAGAAACACGGTCAAGAAGTGAATTATTTGACCTCAAGATAGATTATTTTGTTCGATTTAAATGCCACATCCACCCATTGTCATGTTGAACACCACAAAGTCAGAGCTGCCTTCGATCGATGGCTGTATTGTATTTTACAGTTGCAGTATCTAAGCTGTCATAATGTAATGTCCCTCCATGATTTTTTCAACCAGTGTTTTAGATTTTGAAATAAAAAAAAAATAAAAAAAGAAAGAAAGAGTAATTGTAGTTGTATTTATTTCATTATATTTGACCTTTTTTTTTAACCCCCCCAAATCTATCGAGTGTTAAGCCTGTGAAGCAGGATGTATATCTGGAGCGTAGTACAGTGTGTGGGTGTGTGTGTGTGTGTGTGTGTGTTGAGAGGGAACAGGTGCTTCCTCCTCCTTTAGCAGCTGTATTTCACTGGCCTTTATCCTGAAGAAAATGACTTCACATATACTGATATCAATAGCCTGGTTGTTGTTACACACACACACACGCACACACACACACACACAGTCCACGTTGTGTTTTTCTATTATCTTTAGCCGCTTGAGTTGTGGCCTTCCCCATTGTGCGAGATGAACGCTCTTGTTCAAAGCTGTTTATCAGCAGTGTGATGGAGCCTGTACAGGCAGAAATAGTCTTCGTCAATATTGTGTTACTCCTGTTTCACATAACTGGTGCTATTTTAACATGGCCTTAAGTGTGATAATAAACAAGGTTGTGTCCCCCTCTGCGAGCATTGTAAAGATTTGAATAGAGAGACTGATTGCATTGTTTTTTCCCCAACTGTGCTAATTGACAGTTTAGAATGACTTTACATCAAATTCAATCAGTCCTATAACATTTCCAACCCTCAATCAACCCCCCTGAGAGTAGTTAAATAGTTATACAGAATAGGGTTTGAGGAGGAAAAATGACACCGTAACAATGAATATCGTTCGTATGCATTAGCTGGTATCTGTGGTAAAGCTGCATTTGACAATCCACAATACTTCATCTGCTATCCCACAGCTATAAATATGCCCATCCTGGAGAAAGTAATGGCCAATGCATTAACAGGGATTGCATTAAGGCAGCAAATCTGCCCAGGAGGCTGTAATGCACCAATTTATATGCCATCAAACTGAACTTAAATGCTTATATTATATTGGAGGGTCATAAGGGCTGATATCAGTGCTAGAATTGGGACAGAACTTGTCAGTACACCGCACCCTAACTTCAGATTGTTTCAGATCCATGTTGTTTTTGTTTTGTCTCCATCTTTGTTGCTCAGCGCTCATTGCTGTGGTGTTTCTGCACTGCACTTCCCAGAGGTCACCTGTCAATCAAACAGTGTGTCCAGTACTTTGACTTTGTCTTTTTCCTTGGATTTTCTGTTGATGCAGTTTGAGTTTCTCTTTTCTTTGTCTGTTCAGTCATGGTGGCTATCACTGCTCATGCTAACTACCCACTTCTTCTTCTGTTTATTCCTAACAAACCGGAAACGCATCACTTTCTGTGCACCAGAGGATTTTTCCCATGGAAGTCCTACCAGAACAGCAAATGTAAAAGCTTTCATGCGCTGGACTTGCAACATCTGCAGCTGGGACAAAACTAGCATTTGCCTCCTGTGTCTCTGCATCACTTCTGTCACAGACAGCAGTTTCCCCAGGATGAGTGAGTCAATGCAGGCACGTGCAAGACAGCCCCATTTGGACAATATGTTAATGGCTTTACAGTCTGTCCAGGTCAGCAAGGAACTTCCCGAAGAACTCTTCCAGTCAACACAGAGTTTGCTCTTACTGTAGGTACAGGCAGGAAAACTATTCTGAGAAGCGACATGCTAATACTGAGGGAAACAGGAACACATCCTCGTCAAAGCCCCAGGAGTCTGTGTGTTAATGGTTTTACAGTCTGTGGCCTGAGGGAGACATTACACTTTACATTACACTCAACAAAGTTCACAGACTGACCCATATCCTCTGTATGAAGGAAGAGGAAACATTTAAAGTGGTATTAAGTAACCTATGACTTCTATAGGACCAGTAGGAATTGCAACAACATCAACAGAACTTATCTCTACAGCCCACCCACCTCTCCTATCCCCTTGAGCTACGATGGCCTGTAACTGACATAAACAATAAAGTCATTTTCATAATAAGCTAGCTAATTAGAGCAGAGATCCAATAGAAACGTCTAGTGCAGAGATAATATATCACCACGCTAAATCCTGGAATAATGATCCTGCTTTGTCATTTGATTTCTTGGCTTAAGAATTAGGCTGATTAGTCTTCATAGCTGATGGGTTCAGACTCCAATGGGTGGGGAGTTTTTGTTCCAAAACAGCATTAATCTCTCTGTCCATTGAATACTGATTGATTTTTTCTGTCAGCACCGTATATTTAGCATACATTTGGCATCAAGGCAAGCAGCTAATCGCTTATGCCCGATGGTAGTTCAGTAACGATTCTTAAATTACACACTCAGTCATGTGTTCTCTGGCTTTCAGTGTTGACTATCAATATTATTTCATATTAGCAGCAATCTACAGTGTATTCAACCAAAAAGGTTTCACTGAGACTAAAACTAAAACCAAGGTTGATGTTTCGTAACACTGAATTACTATGAGCTGGGATCACTTGTGTAACACACATTAAAGAAAGGGTTAAAACAATCATTTGTTTAATTGCCCATGTTGATGCTTCAGATGATCAGGCTGTTATCACTCCACAAGTCACTCTACCACAATGAATTGGAGCCAGACACAGAATAATAAGAAACTCACATCATCAACTAGATGAAAGAAGTTCTCTCTCTCTCTCTGGGCTTCTAACAAAGACCCCAAAGACATTAAAGCTGCAACACACAGAGGTAAAGTCTTCATTATGCTACCTGCAAATGACTGTGAGGCTTTTTCAGTTCTGCTGAGAATGCTTATGGATCCCTGAAGACACAATCCAACATGATTTGAGCTGTTTAACAACACAGCTAGAAGTATTGAAAAATAATCAGATCTTCATATTGCATGTATACCATAAAGGAGGGTCAATTTTGAATCATCCTTCCATCCTTAAACCTAACCGAAGTGTGCTTGAATGAACAATTTCAGTTTTAAGAATAAAACTTATTGAAGGTGCAACATACAAACTACTTTCCGATGGAAGTTCATTCGTTTCCAATGAGAGAATCCATAACTGCTGCATCATTTTGTTGCAGATGCATTTCATTGTGATGCAGGTGTTGCATGTGTTGCATTTATTCTACTTATGTGTTTCAAATGTATGCATAAACTAAAACAAACGTTGTTTTGCCTCATATTTTGCTAATTCTTCGTGAAGTTTCTTTGATGAAAATATCAATGAATCACTGTTGCGACGAAAATGTACTTCAACATATGTTATTTTATCAACCATTGACATGAAGGAATTAGATACAAAGTTGAGGTATTTTGTAGGGGCAATGTGTCCCTCTGTCAGTCTGAGCCTGGATCAGATAACTCTACCCTCCAGATATGATGCCATTTAGACAGGAGCTGAGAAGAACTGAGAGGGGGTCGGCGCCTCGAGAGGATCTTTGAAATGAGAGATCTGCCCTGTAACTAATGGGAGGTCAGCAACCTCAGGAATAACCGAAGGAGATGTTTTGACAAGTATGAAACTGTCATTTTCCACTCAGACAAACTTTTTTTATCACTTCTAAGTATCACTACTTCGACGGCTTATAGCTCAAAACTGAATTTGAACTTGAACCTGATAACACTGCCATGTGACATTATGCAGTAACTGTGTGATAATCATTTTGCACGTAGGATCTTGGGAAACAATGATAGTAATGGAGGGTGGACTGTACAGATAAAAGTAAGCATATATATAAATGCCATTAGGCATTTGAAAACATTAGCATTCCATTTGCTATAGAGGAATCCTTCCATCCATGGAGCGCTGAAATATCTTTTTTAAATACAAAATAACTCCAGTCTGTAAACAACAAACAGCAACATTGATATCAGTACAGCTCAGGATCCCAGTGAAAGCAGCCCAGCTTGCTTATTAGCATCTCTCTCTTTTTCTCTCTGTATCTCTCTCTCGTTCAGTCTCTCTCTCACACACACACACACACACACACACACACACACACACACACACACACATGCACACTCACATTTTACGTTTACAATTTAGGCATTTGCATGCTCATTTAACTGGTGCTCTTATCTAGACTCGGTTCCAATTCGTGCAGCAGCAAAATAAGCTTGAATTTGTAGACCACAGCACCCAGACAGAGCCTTTGGGGGTTAGAGAAGAGTGATTTGGAGGTTGACCGATGCCCCGTCACCATGGGGAAAAAAGAGCTAGGTCCAGAAATATAAGAGTGCAGGATATGGGCTGGTTTGACAGACACCAGGGCTTTGAACTCAATACGAGCAACATGGGAGACTTTGTGAAGGCAGGGTGCAGCATTATGGATGAGCTGTAGAAGATGTAGAGAGCAGTTTGGCAGCCCAGCCTTGAGGGAGTTTCTGGAGGATAGGAGAGGACTGCAAGCTCAGTCAAGGAGTTTGGCAGTGCGTGGTGAGGAAGGGTAGAATGCAACCCTGTGGCTTTGATGTGGGTCTTGACTGACCCAGTCTGGGCCATAGTCACTGTGGTGATGAAGAGGTCTTGCAGAGGGGTTAGGATTTCCCTGGGAATAGGAGCACCTCGGTCTTGCCAAGGTTTAGCTTGAGGTGGCAGGCAGCCATCCAGCTGGCTGGGAAAACAGAGATGTGCACCTCAACCTGTGTGGTAGAGGAAAGAAAAGAAAGGTACAGTGATTTCAGCACAGTGATTGTTGGAAAAGTTGTGGGATGTGACGAAAGAGCCAGAAGATGAAGTGCAGGCGGAGAAGAGAAGGGGGCCCAGGACGGAGCCCTGGGAACCCCAGTAGAGAGGGAATGAGGTGAAGACAGAGTTGGTTGGGAGAACGAGACTCCAATGTTGTGGAGGGAGGAGTAGGTGGAGAAGAACTGAGGTGAGAAAAGATAGATTTAAGTTTCTTGGGATTAGAGGATTAGATTTTAGAATGGTTGAAAGAGGGATTGAAAGTGAAAGCGAGCCAGGTATATGTCGATTTCTCTCAGCTGCCCAAAGCTTCGTATGCTCGATTTGCAAGGACAGCCAAGGGGTAAGTGAGGACACACGGGCAGATCTAGAAGAAAGGGGGCAAAGAAGATCAAAGCAAGATGAGTGGGCAGATATAAATGTGGAGGTGGCAAAGCGAAAAGAGAGAAAAAGGAATCGAGTGGAACAAGGTGAGGAGAGAAGAGAGAGAGAAAAAAGTAGTAATACTGTAAGAGGAGACTAGGCACCAAGGATTAGTAGAAATGTGAATGGAGAAACATTCACCTTCTTCTAAAGGATGGGCTCAAACCTGAGGATGAAAATAATTTCTTGACCTATATTAGATTCACAGTGTATGTGTTGTATGTCTGATAAACTGAGCTTCAGCATTGAGACTGAGGAGCTTCAGCATTGAGACTGAGGATTGTTTTTCACTCTTTTCCTTAGAAAGCAAGCTCTACAATTATAGAGATTACAATTATTTACTTAAATTTCAGTATAGTTCAGTCCAACAACCAACAACCTTTATATACCTCTCATTTTCTGTTGTACTGTTGTAGATTAGATGTTAGAAAATGTCAATTCTAATGAACAAAAAAAAAAAGAAGAAATACATAACAATTTATAGTCTGGAGGCATACTGGGTCATGGCGTCCCTCATTCCTCAGAACTGTCATATTCTTGTCAAAGCAGGGGCTGAAATCCTATTGGGAATAGGAAGAAGGAAGGAAACTGCAATAAGGTTTACTGCTAATTAGTTCCTGATAGATCGTCATGTGTGTGAGTGTGATTAGTTCTGCTTACCTTGTTATCCTATCCAAGACATTTAAGAGACTACCAGCTTCATACTAGAAGATGTTGAGCTTAGTGGGAGACAGAGGATTTTCTATGGCTTTGAATAGGAGGTCTTCTCTTGTTTGCACCAAAAGTGTTTGTGTGTGTGTGTGTGTGTGAGTGAGAGAGAGAGAGAGAGAGAGAGAGAGAGAGAGAGAGAGAGAGAGAGAGAGAGAGCATAAGTCAAACAGAACATTTCTACAGCCTGGACCATGTCTTTAAGTTTCTCTCTCTCACTCACTCACTCACTCACTCACACACACACACACACACACACACACACACACACACACACACACAGTGACAATCAAGGGAGGTTCTCATATTCTCTTCCCCATCAAACTGTCAGGTTAATTAAGGCGCTGTGTTCATTCATAATTCATAATTTCCTCCCAGTTTTCTGGGAAAATGCCAATTCCATTAAACATGAAAAAGGTAGTGTTAATGGACATCAGTGTTACCTTTCTTACTTCATAGTCACTCCACATGGTTCTCCATAGAAATTCAAAGGAAAGATGTCTACGCTTCATATACTTCAAACCTCTCATTAGAGGTTAGCCATCCTCTAATGAGATACGGTGCTTAGGCTTTGGTCAGCAGTTATTTCACCTTGTCTGCTAGACGGGGAATAGGCTTTCAAGATGCAGCGGGAGGGAGCAGAGTGATTATTAACGGTGGCTGCCCGGCTGTTCCTGAGGGCCACATAGTTGGGAAATATGAGCAGCCATCGAATCATTTGAAGGGAAGAGGTGCAGGCAGCAACATTGTTATTATGCCTGGTATTCACTGTGGAGCTGACTGAGGGCAGAGGTTTGATGACACAGACATCATTAATAATAGTGTGTGTATTCTCATGCACTGCCTTTTGATCTTTTAGCTCCTTGACTTGGCTTCTAGACAAGATTAAACATGAACATCAAAGGAATATGTTACATTTTTGGGAGATTGGCCTGTTGGTCAACTTACCTTTAACTTTAATTATAGCACCCTTTTTAATTCTCCGGGGTCCCAGGCCAAAAATATTGTTTTTGCACTACTTCCATTTATCTGCTTCTTAATATCCCATATCAGTCTTCAGTATGGATGTGTTGCACCTCTTCATCTTCAACCAGGGCTACTTGAAAATGAAGTGACATTGCATTCAAGAGTTACTATGGGTATTATCACTCTTACATTTTAGTTCTGCCTTGCCACAACAGACAGAAAATGCTTTAATGAGAATTCTGTGTGCCTCAAATAGGATAGCTGATTACAAAATGCAAATCCAACAAGTCAGTGAGGCATGTGAGATCGATGATGTAATTTACAGCAACTATATGAGTAAACAATGTTATATCCACTATATAGTGGGTGACAGTTGATCAAATAAACTGTAATAACCACAATGTATCACCCTTTCACTTTTACCCAAGTCAAGCCATCCTGAGTTCACATGGGCCAACCAGGAATACTATGCCACCTTTTTGAATCTAGCACAGTGACCCGCTAGGACTCATTTCTGTTCCCAAACTCATATCTGTTCCCCTGACTCTTCTCCCCTCTCTGGCAGTTCCACAAATCCCTACCTTCAGGTCCAACAAGTCCTGAAAAAGTCCAAGTCCAAGTCCTAAAAATTGTCCACATAGAGGTAGTACCCTAGGCCCAGATTGGCACTGTGAATGAGACATGAGTCATACCTGAGTCCACGGCCTGTTGGATTCTCAGCCTTCCCACTGTCGACAGAAAAGTTATATGTGTAGCCAGTGTCAGAAACTGCGAGTACAAAAGCTTTGAATCCCCACTTATTTGGTTTGAGAGGTATGTACTGCTCCATAGCATTCTCGGCTTTTGGAGGGACCCATCTTTCGTCAGTGTTTCTGGGTGGATGGCACCAGGTCTGACTTGGCTGTTTTGATGCTGTCCATCAGGAGGTAGAGGCGACACAGCCTGTCATATGTGGGTGTCTGCCTCTGTCTGTCCACCTCTGCATCACTGTCTGGATCACTCATATGACGGAAGGAGGAAATGGCCTGAAAGCGGTTGCGAGACATGACCTGTCTGGAGTATGGCATCTCAAACACTGAGTCAAATAGTCTCTTATCCAAGAGAGACTTATGACTTTCCACAAAAGCAAAAGTCCAATGTACTGCAGTAATTCTTTTAATGTGAAAATTTGCCCTTGTTTCTATCTTCTTGGCAGCGTATTTGTTGGTGTTGGGTTGAATTACATCCATGGAAAAAAAAAAAAGTTGGAATAGCTGCACTATTGCCGCTCTGTCCGTTCCTCCTTCAAAGTCTTTTCATCAGATGTTTCATTAACATATAATTGTTGAGGTGCTCGCTAACTTCTTGGTAGCCTCTGCCCCTCTTCAGCATGTTTAATTCATCAATGTTTGACTGATACAGGTTTTCGAAGGTCGATAACAATACCAATTGTTTTGGACTGAAGCTCCTTGATAGCCACTATTTTGTGCTGATAGTCAATATCTTTAAATGTGACTACTTTAATGATAAAAAAAAATCCCAAACGTTACAAGGATTCAGTGTTTCCCCCAGAATTTTATGCTTGGCAGGGCCATCATACAAACATATCCAATGAAAACATCAAATTTAAATTATTCAGGTTAAGGGCTTCACATAGACAACCAGTGTAGTATTGATCAATTCTACAATAAATATGTAATCAAACAAACTGTATCATATTTATTACATGGACGTCATATTTATGGTGGACCACACTGACTGAACCATATCCAGTTTTTAATAAAATATTTGCCTGATATACTGTATTAGTCAAATCCTAATCTCCATGTAACATTGGTTATGTGAAAAAGCTTCAATGACTCAATCAGTTGATTGACATGAGCAATGATTCAAATAACCTACAGCATCCCCTATACAGCATCCCTTGTATAGGGGAAAGCTGTAAGGGAATTACCTGTCAGGGCCCAGACTTCAGTATTTGCTCTGGGATTGGCCTTTTGCTGAGATGTATTGACCGTGACAGTTTCTCTAATAAAGAGGCAGATCTCCAATAACCTGCTTGTTGAGAGGCAGTGGTAGCGTGTGGGTGACTGAGAGGCAGAGAGGAAGGATAGGAAAAAATTGCAAGAAATGGAGGGAAAGAAAAAGCTGGTTGGCGAGGGAAACCGATTTGGAAATGGCTGCAGTGAGATGATCAGAGCTGAAGAATAGCTGGAGGGCACTATGGAGGAAGTGTATGAATTAGAGCTTAGTCAATATCTCAGGCTGATTTTGGCCTTTTATTAAAAATTGGATCTAGGCCAGTCAGTGTCGTCCACCTCTGATATGATAGATATGATGCAGTTTGATTGATTGCATATTTATTCTAGAATTGATCAATACTATACTGGTTGTCTATGGGAAGACCTTAACCTGAATTGTCTTTGTGACGGCCTCCAGGTCATTTTGTTTTTTCCTTGTTTCTTATAAAATACTCATTTTTTGACTACATATACTGTGATTCACTGTGTGATCATAACAAATTCAGTCCAAAAATATGAACCTTCAAAGAACCATATCAGTCAAACCATAGTATGAATGTGCATGCATTTGATTTCGTACATACTCAAGCAGCTGCACATGCACACACACACACACACACACACACATACACACATACATACAGTACATACACATACACAAAGCCAAGGGTAATCCATTAACCTACTGTATGTGGTGTAGAACACAGACTGAAATTGACAGGCATATAATGTACGTTTGTCCTCTGTCAGATGTATTTTTCACAGGAAATATTCCTTCCAGGTGCAATTCCTTTGTTTTTCAATGATGTTGACCCATGCATCAGAGACTGGAATATATTCTCTTATTAATACTGGACCCTACGCCAAGTTAAGACTGGCAAACGCCTGAAGCTTAAGATGCTTTGCATCAATCTAAAAGCTGTGACAAGGAGGGACAAAGCGAGGATATCCTGGACCGTGTGCATGCTGACTTATCGTCCCCTCCATCTAGAAGTGGAAGCAGATCTCTTTTTGTCAAGATGGATGCCTGGAACACATTGTGGAAGGTGAGAAGGTCAGTGGCTCGGTCCCAACGACACTGTAAGATCCTGAAATGTTCCTCCCACATAACAAAAGAGAAACAAGGGATTGTGCTGATTTTGGCTGCATGTCAAGAAAGTGAAATGTCTTCCATTCCTTTAAACCCTGTAAATTTGTGCCATGGTTTACTGGTAAAACATACACCTTCTGGGTGTACTTTCCCATGGCGCAGCCGAGGGCATCACAAGGCAAATTCAGGTCAGGCATTCAGTCAGTTGTCAGTGAGTCAGTCAGGTAACGCTTAGTGAGATGTCGCTTCGTGAGATGGCCTCTAGAGGGCGTCTCTGACTAAGAGATGGCCCCTCGCCTATTGACTCCCATACTGATAATGCCATACATACACACTGCAACTAAATACGGTTGTCACTCCTCATTGGAGTGCTTAATCCTGTTATGTTCACACACAGTTCGGTTATTAAGGAGAGAACCGCATTCTACAACCGAATTCACTCCCTGAAAATTCAGGTATTGACTACTGAATTTGAGGGCGGATTCGGTTAGTCTGAGTAGTGTGACCCAGAACCGGACTGGACAACTGGTTGTTACGTGATGTAAGACGCAACACTCGTTACGTTACGTAACATTATCACCATTAATTTGAAAGAGACGGAGGTAAGTGTTGTGAGACATTCTCAAATTTTTTATCCAGTCTGTTTCCTCAACATTGCGGTTGTTCCCACCAGTTCTGTGGTCTTGGGCCCAAATGTTGCCATTAAAAGTATCAAGTCTATGCAGTGGAAAAAGAGAATATGATGCTGCTGTCAGTGGCGGTTTGTTAAGATCTTATGGATAAATTGATGCCTCTGGTTACTGGTGTTACTGGTGTTAAGTAAACCGAAAATACAGGCAATGGTAGCTGCCATATTGGTCTTAAGTAAACGCTACTATGGTTACAGACATTATTTACAACCATCGCGAGATCAGAGGAGTGGAGTGACTCCTGTTACCCGTACATACACAGTCCACTAATTTTACTCCACTCTGCTCCAGTGTGTACCAGACATATGCAAATTCACTCTCATTCATAAATTTGGTTGTCACTACCGAATTCTGGCAGTGTGTACGTAGCCAATTGAATCCCACACAGAGCCACACTCTTCCCTGTCAATTTACAGACATCCACATCTTCTGCTGTCCTGCAAACCTTAACTGTATGTTATTACCTGTGGTGTGTGACCTTGGTGGAATAGGTCATTTAACCAATAAACATGGAATAGGTAATTTCACTGATAAACGTGTCGCGCTAGCCGAGCATTGCTCCCACACCGAGCCCCACTCTCTACCGTTAATTTACATACATCCACGTCTTCCGTTGCCCTATAAACTTTAATGTTAGGTAATGTTATTACCTGTGGTATTTAAGTGACGTTAGTGGAATTATTTAACCGATACCCGTGTCGTAATGCTTCAGTGCATTGAATTGAATTGAACACACGCTCTGGGTCTGTACAGGATCTGTGCTTGTTTCATCCCCTCTTTAGAAGTGTGTAGACGGCCTGAAAAAATCCTTTCCCAGCATCTCCATTCTCCCACCAGGGCTTTGTTGTAGGATCTGACACCTCTCAGAGTTTTTAAGACGAGCCCTCCACCGTCACAAGCACATCACTAGCATCCTTCCATCTCTCCACAGCTACATCCTTTTCTCCTTTACATTCTGTTTCTTCTTCCTCACTTCAAGTTGCTATATGCATTTTTTGTGTCTCAATATCAAGACCACGTTTCCTATAAACCATGTTTCTTCCCGTTAACGTTGTGATGATTTATTGATGTTAAAAAGCTACGTGTAGCACCTTTAAAGTTCAAAAGCCCACCGAAAGTTGGGGCGGGGCTACATGTTGGGCGGGGATGCAGGTGTAGCTCCGCCCCCTTCTTCTTGTGCTTTCAACTAGACTCCACACTGCCATCCCCTGGTAGAATCTTACCATTACAGCTCACACAGATCTCTGGACTTTGCTCGAACACCAGTCAATAAAAAGTTTGCAAGTAACATTTTAAAAATAAGTCTTTAGTTAAATAAGAACCAGATTACTCATCTTACTATTTCTATATATCACATTTGTGATCACTATATCACATTTGTATTCATACATTTCTACTTAATATGTTTGAGTGTTGATATTGCGTTTATATAGACCCCACTCGCTCTATTGTTCTTTATATCCTATTTTTCTTTGATGTATCCTATTACTTGCTGCTGCAGGTATAAAAATATTGATGATCTGTTTAATTTGAACTGAGATCCTTGGAAAACTAAAATGCATAGATTGGCTGATCATTTGGCTTCTGATCATCAATTTATGCTTCTAAGTGTTGCCCTGCTGTGTCAATCGTCGCCTAAAACTATGAGCCAGACTCAAAGAGAACAAACATTTAGAAGTTAAATGTCTTTGGCTTAATGTCAGGTATGTCTGTGTGTGTGTGTGTGTGTGTGTGTGTGTGTGTGTGTGTATCTGTACCTCTTTGTGTGTCGTTTGAATGAAACATCACATCTCTATAAGAAAAACTAACAGTGTAGAAGTGAATATATTCTCCTGTGAAAACATATAATACTGACAACAGTGCAACTCTGAATTTGATTTTTGAGTGAATGGGTTTATTTTTGAAGGGAGAACTCATCCATTCATTCATTTTCTTTTACATTTATTCCTTTTTGTTTAAAGGATAACGCTGGTGTTTTTTAATGCATTTCTTTCCATCAACAAATCCTTTGAAAATAACAAAATCAGCAATTAATTTGTTTTGCTAACAAGTCTCGTCCATGTAGCCGATAAAAAAGGCCATGTCACGTAGCCATAGAACTCCATTGTATTAAAAAAAACTATTAACAACACGTCACAGAGCCATGCCGCTGCTCTGGCAGCATATTCCATCATTGCGATGCACCGGGCCGGCTGACTTTTTCCTCAAACAACTTAATAAGCCGACCGTAAACACGTTTTCCACCTCAGGAAAGTAGTTCCGTAGCACCGAAAATAGTCCCCGGCGTAATGAAGAATTTGTTCCCATTTGAATTTGATTTGGTAATAATTACAATAGCCTGACTTTTCATGGTAACGGTTAGGGATTTTTAAAACTGAAACTACGTCTTTGTGAAGGCTAAAAGGGAACGTGGGAAGTCGGAAAGTAACGGGAGTAGAGCAAACACATTGTTGATTTTCTTATTTTCATAGGATTTGTTGATGGTAAGAAATACATTAAAAAACACCAGCCTTATCCTTTAAAGGAATATACTGACTTTTTAGGAGTTTGGCTCATTGGTCACCTGACCCAATATGTGACCAGAGGACCAAATCATTTCTGTCTTTAGATCTATGGGCAATTTAGAGTCTCCAATCCACCTGACCTGCATGTCTTTGGACTGTGGGAGGAAACCGGAGCACCCGGGGGAAACCCACGCGAACACGGGGAGAACATGCAAACTCCACACAGAAAGGACCGGGTATGGGAATGGAAGTCGTGTCCTTGCTGTGAGGCGACAGTGCTAACCACTGAGCCTCCATGCTGCCCAGAGATCTACGAAGGTTTTTCTTAGCAAAACTCCTGAGAACTTGCATGATGGATTTTACACTCAGAAAATATTCACCCACCCGTGTTCAAGTCACAGACAAAATCAATTTTTGTCCAGTTTGGAATTGGACGAAATATGATAGCCTCACAAGTATATCACTATCAAGCTTGTTTTCAAATTGGTGATACTGATTTGGTGATAATGAACAAGCCTAACTTGCATATTAAGCACATTCCACATTTCCAATTAAGACATCGTCCATGGCTGTTAGCTAATATTAGCTTAAAATGCAACATGTGTAGCGTAGCCAAGCACAGCAAGTGTTGTCAACTTGGCGAGTTTGACACTAGTTTTAGCGACTTTTCAGACCCCCCTGGCGACTTTATTTCTCAAAAGTGACTAGCGACAAATCTGGCGACTTTTTCTGACTATGGGGAACAATGTTAATGTGTTGAATCCCAAAGCATTTGGCAATGAATTGGTACAGCTGATGCCAGAAAAAACACCTGTTTGCTCTACTTGCTAGTCTAATCCAGTGAGGTCTAATGATCACAGGCTTCCCACACACACAGTGTAGCCCCCCTCCCTCGCTGAGAGTGGGGACTGTAGGTTATATTGATATGCAAATTATCATATGACGTCATCTGGGGACTTCTAGCTACTTTCTGAACAGCCAATAGCTACTTTCCTTGGAAAAGAGTTGGCAACACTGAGCACAGCAAGTGTCAAACAGAAAGGCAGAGCAGTTGCTAAACTAAACATCTGTAGCTCTAACGTTAGCTTTGTAAGGACCGAAGCAAAATTACAGTTAGACAAAACAGTCACAGCCAAAAACATAAGACATTGCTAAGGGAAGGCAGTACGATAATGTAGCAATGTCTTTTATTATGTTTTTGTCTGTGGCAGTTTTGTCTGTAATTTTTCTGAGGGCCTAACAAAAATAGAGCTACTTGTTTAGTTTTGAAAATGTGAAGCTGCTTGCTGATTTTGCTGAGCTTGGCTACACTACAAGACGTGTTGCATTTTATGGTAATGTTAGCTAACTGTCATTGTGCTTAATATGCAAGTTAGGCTTGTTTTTTCTCCTGTCTGTGGGACATCAGTGGTAAGATAATATTTTTGGGCATTTTGGTCTTCATTCTATAGTAGTGAAGAGAGACGCGCCGTGTGAATATTTTCTGAGCGTAAAATCCGTCATGCAAGTTCTCAGGTGTGTCGCTAAAAAACCTTCATAGAAGTCTTCACTCCACATCCTGGTCCGGGGACACACGGCGACGAAGTGACTTCATCACCCTGGAGAAGAAGCGTCGGATTACATTCTTCTTCTTCTTCTTCTTCTTCTTCTTCTTCTTCTTCTTCTTCTGCTTCTTCTTGGGCTCGTTGACCTCTGAAAATCAAAAGAGTCACAGTCAATGCCTCAACCAACCTTAATGCAATGAACTTCAGTGTGGAAGGACGGGACAATTCAGACACAAGTTAAGGTGAATGTCTCCTACCAGATGCGGTGTGAAAGGACTCTGTGTTGTCCAGGTGGTCCGTCTGGTTCAGAGCAGCAGCCGCTGCAACAGCTGGAGCTCCAACCTGAGAGGAAGTTGTTATGATTAATTAAAGCCCCATTTATTATTGGTTGAGTCCATTTTTCTACTGTACAATTTGCTAGCAAGCGGTGATTCCTACCTCTGTGGTGTCCAGTGAGGGAGTCGCCTCAGTTATGGCAGTGACCATGTCAGTTTCACTGACAGACTCCAACTTGAGGCTACTATCATCCACAACCTCTGGACAGGTGGGGGTCTTGTTCAGAACAGCATGGGGGCTAAACACACACACACACACACACACACACACACACACACACACACACACACACACAGTCACTGTTACAAGTGTTAAAGAGCAGTACTTTACCAGTGTCAGGAAAATGTTGTTTGCTTGCCCTGATAGTGGTGAACAAAACAGCTGCACTGTTAGCATACTATTCCTTCAAATGTGATTTGTCACAACACCATATAACAATCATGCAAATTTCCAACATAAGTGCACACACTCCCTGATCTGCTCACATCATGGCCTAACCTTTTCCCTCCTCTTCCACCCTTATCTGAAGGATGAGTGGAGTGAGCAGAGGAAATAATCTTACCTAATTTGGTGGTTTTCACTAGACCCATCCTCCTGCATGCTGTCCATGAATGGCTGAACCATGGTGACCACTGGCTGTGATCTTGTGCTAATGAATGAAGACACATGCAGTTAACACATACTGTTCCCTCAAATTTGTTGTTCAGGTACATTCAGCGGCTTGATTATAAAGCAACTGTAGCCTCTACCACACAATCCTCTAGCAGCAGCAGGCTAATAGAAAGACGGACCAACACCTACCAATCATCAGCCTTGGTCTTCCCGGTGTCTTGGGATCTGGTCTGGGCCTTTTGATTCACATTCTCACTGTCTCTATGCATGGTGGTGGCAGGGGGCAGAGCTTCACTGCTACCAAACAACAAACTCACACTGTTACACTCAGGAAACGGGACTTACCACTGAACAAAGTGTGTCAATCAATGAACCAACTGATCAATTTCTAAATCATTACAGACAGTGCCTACTGTTGTCTGATATATACGCAAAGCAGAAATATAAGGACTTGCACGCGCCCCACACACATACAAACACACACACTTACTGAGAGCTGTGGCGGGAGCAGGAGTGGGAGCCGTTGATGATAAACGGATGGGCGAGGACTTCACTGGGGGTAATCCTCACACTGGCATCCATTTGCAGCATTTCCTTCAATAAGTCTACAAACTCATATCTAGTGGTCTTCTGTTCAACCAGTTGATCCTAAATTTGGAAATAATAAGCAAATTCCAACCGAAAATCACACAAATCATCTTCCTGACTGATGAAAAGGGAGTCAATGAAAGTCATGAATTCAGCCAATATATCTTCACTTGTCAGCAGCTACCAGCTACTTGACCACCTACCTTCTTCAGTTCATCCAGAGAGCGGAATTTGTAGCGCCTGGTGTCGTTGGGCTTTGTCCGTGTTTTTATGAGAAACTCCTCTTTAGTCTAAAAGAACATAAAGTCTATTTGAGATACCTCTTAATCACTTTAGTGTATTTACTGTTTTATACTTCAAACAAATAATCTTAAACAGAGAAGAAAATGTTCAAGAGAAAGTGATAGCCAAAGAAAGGGTGTTGTGGTACCAGGAGCCTCCAGCGTGGGTACCAAACATAGAAAGGAGTTTTCTTGAAAAACGTCTTTGTTTTTAGCCCGGCATCCAGAAGATGGTCTGCAGGCTGACCCAGGATGTCGACGATGAATTGCATCTGGAAACAAAACATAGCATCATCTTTCTAGACTATCAAGACTCCATACACTTTTGGTGATGTATCTGCTGCTCTTAAAACAGCTACTGCAATCAATAATGAACATCAAGACCCAGTCATCCTTTATTAGTGAACTGAGCCTGGCCTATCAGGAAGAGTATGTGGATGCAGCAGTACTAGATGTATTAGGAATAGTGTCCAGCTATGGTGAGATACTGACCACTTCATGTCCCAACTTCCCAGGGAAGAGGTGAAAACCAAGATACAAGTAGGCCATCACACAGCCAAGTGACCACATATCGATGGCCTCAGAAAACGGCAGACCCAAAAGGACTTCTGGAGACCTGAATGTGGAAGAACAGCAACACACAACATGAGAAACATTGTTGTGTTCTGGGCAAAAAGAATACAACAAGGGACACGGCAGAATCCCTCACAAACAAGAATGCACAGCATCACTACAAGGTTGTCACAGCAGCTGAGAATTATGGAGCCCCGAATTCATCATTTGTCCTAACAAGTATGGAGAGGAAACACACACTCTGCTACTTATTTACAGTAGAACTGAGAAACTGTAAACACACTCCAGTAGAGCAGTGATCCATGTTTCTATAGACCTCACCTATAGAAACTGGGTTGAAGTAAAGAGCCAGTCTCTGCTTCACTCGTCTGAATGGCCAAGCCGAAGTCAATCAGCTTCACCTTGAAGGGCTTTGTCAGATGATCCACCAGCATGATGTTATCTAGCTTCAGATCTGTGTGTGTCACTCCGATGTTCTTCAAGGCTTCGAATGCTGTGGCCAGCTGCAAGTACAAAGTCACAAAATATAGAGCATGTGCCACAGCTGAACATTTGAGTTTGGCTTTCTATCTGACAGTATCTGCACCTGTTGGATGATGGGTCTGATGTCATCAAATTCCAGAGGGAGACGTTTTCTGCGCCTCATGTAGTCCAGCAGGCTGATGTCCAAGACCTCGAACACCAGACTAGTGCCACAGCTCGTCTGGAAGGACTCGTGAAATCTAACGATGTGACACTTGTCCGGGTCCAAACATTTGAGCGTTTGTAGCATGTCCACCTGGGAACACATGACACGTTTGACATGCTTATGTTATCAAAAGATAGTTCATGTGTTACATGGCAAACCTTTTAACTGGCTAAGGCAAAATCTGACCAACTAATCAAATTCAACAAAGTATTTTGCCCACCTCTCTTGTGGCGTAGATGCGTTCGTGGAGCTTTTTTATGGTCTTCACAGCCACAATCTCGTCGGTGTCCCGTTTCAAACATCGGGCCACTCTTCCAAAGACGCCCTCTCCCAGTTGGTTCAGTACCAAATAGTTACTGGACCTGCAGCAGCCGCTGGAGTCCAGGAGGGGAGGAGGGGTCAGGGGGCTACCTGGAGGTGAACTGTCCGTCACGTCTGTCATTGATTATTTAATTTTGAACAGAAACTGAGAGGAAAATGGAGAGAAAAGTGAGAAAAGAGGTTGCTACTTTCAATCTCTTTAATTACAATGTCTATCTATCTATCTATCTATCTATCTATCTATCTATCTACCTACCTACCTACCTGCCTTCCTTACAAGTTTACAGTTAATAGTTCAAATACAATAACAGTTTTCAGTAGGCTAATAAGTTTAACTGCATGTTGTGGGCTGATGTTAGGAGGGGATTAGTTAACTCTTTGTTTTTTTTCCTCCCTTTTAGATCATTTTCATTGTGTTTTAGAAGCATTTACAATGATTGGAATGATTTAATTGGTGTCTTGGGCATCTGGAGTGTAGTTTTAAATTTAGGAAGGGAAGCACTTGTCTAAACAAAGCCTAATAGGCTCCATTTTCATTGCTTGGTAATGTAGGCTACACCACTAAAGGCTATCTGTATTTGCTGCAGTTGGTCTCCAAATTGACTTTGGTCACTTTTTTGGTTTTGGTTTAACTTGACAAAATGTCAAGACAAGTAGCTATATTCTCTCTGACCTCCAACAAGGAATTTTTAGAAAACAATAACAGCAGGCGGCTACGATTAACTGAGTCAATACTTCTTCCTTTCTTCAAGTCGGAGGTTGGAGTCAAAATATACTTGTCTAGTAAATTGCTCAAGTCAAATAAAAATCATACCTGACTAAAAATGTGAACGTTGTTTATTTCACCCTCTTTCCACCTCTGGTTCTGAGTTACAGCATCACTGGACCTCAGATAATTTGCTACATTAAGGAAGAAAACCATTGACTTACCTTGATCAGTTGCAGCAGTAAGATGAGAAAAATCCATCTAGGATCTAGGACACTTGATGCATAAGTTCCAGAACACCTTTATGGTGCAATAATCAACAAATTCTCAGGCTTTGAATGGGCAATTAAACAAGGTTCCAACCAGTAGGTTAAGATAGTATTCTCACACCAAGATCACATTTAGTCCAATAATAATGTAGTAAATCATGTACTGTTGGATAAATTGAGCAGAAATAACTTTTCATTCTGATAGAATTGAGAAGAAATGCACAAAGTGGGTGGGGCAGGGCGTGAATGCTTTGATGGATACTTGATGGATGGGATGATGGCTGTGTTGCAAAACATCAAACTCCTTAAAGATCCCATATTTTACACTTTCCAGTGCTTTATTGTATGTTGTTGAGGTCCATTAAAAAAAGTTGGTGTGGTGTCATGCACCAAAAACACTCTCAATCCATTTTACATGTTCATTTTCCAGCATCTCTCTGAGCCTTACCAAGAACAGACTGTTTCTGTCGCTGTGTCTTTAAGGCTCATTAATATTAACGTCCCAATATAAACAATGGCAACCGCTCCATGTCATTTGATCAAATGTAATTTGATCTGCAAATACTGGCTGATCAATGGGTCCTGTAAGGTATAAAATGTCATATAACAGTCAGCTACAGAACATACAAGGGGTGCACAGAATAATTTAAACACTTGGCTAAATTATATGGGTTGCCTTGTCCTTGTATTGTTGTGGTAGTCTCATCCGCTAATAAGGCATGGGCAGTGCTAACCACTACATTATTATCTTTAATGACTTCTTTCCTGCTGTCCAAGACCCCCAATGCTCCATAAACAGTGTAGTCTAAAAGGCATTTATGTGGGCTCGAGTCGATTAACTCTCATGAGGTGGAACGGTGTTGCATGATCCCGCCTACATCATTTCAAATGCTGTTAGTATTTATGGAACAGTACATATAAGCTGCTTTGGTCATATGTGGGGGCCTAACATCATTTTATGACTTAATTGGCTTAATTTTAGTCAAAATTTTACGTCAAAATAGTGACAACACCAATGAAGTTACGTAATATGATGTTGGGCCAACGTGCGGCCCAACCAGCTGGTATGTAACGTTACATAGAAACTACTAATAGAAACTACTAATTCTTCATACTGGACACACTACTCCAGCTCGCCATCTAGAGTTCGATGCTCCATAATCCTCATTCAGTGCAAAAAAAGCAATCCACGGTTCAGACAAAGTCAACATGATGCTATCACATGGAGCTTCTGAATACATATCCCTTTTACTTCAAATGGAATCAACATATTGACCATAGATGTAGAAATAGTAAGATGAGTAATTTTTGAAATGTTACTTGCAAACTTTTTAATGACTGGTGTACGAACAAAGTCCAGAGATCTGTGTGAGCTGTAATGGTAAGATTCTACCAGAGGGTGGCAGGGTGGAGTCTAGTTGAAAGCACAAGAAGAAGGGGGGGGAGCTACACGTGTAGCCCCGCCCAACATCTAGCCCCACCCCAACTTCCATCTTGCATTGAGGGGTACTTGTGCACTGTTTTGGCTGGTCTACATTCCCTCGATCTGTTAAGACTTTAAATTTGCTAATTATTTGAAGTATTACTGAAGTACAGCAGAGATCGTCGACATAGCATCGTCATCGTCTGTCTTGCTGTTTTACAGCTGTGAAATAATGGTACATTTAACGAGGCTGGCCTGGTTTCTTTAGATCGAGTCATAAAAGCGTGTTTGGTCCTTTAATGAGATGGATCAATATGGAATAATGTATGTAGAGATCAAGAGCCCTTCCATTTCTGAATATCAAACGCTGTAACCCTGCTGAGGTGTCAATACAGTATATCACTCGGAGTGTGTCTGCTTGTGTGTTTGTGTGTGTGTGTGTGAGTGAGAGAGAGGGAAAAGTGAGAAAAACAGCCAGAGAATGAGCAAGGTTGAGGCAAGAGTGCGTATGCGGTTTGTGGTTTTGTTGTTTTAACCAGCTCTACTGACACTGTGTGTGTGTGTGTGTGTGTGTGTGTGTGTGTTTGTGTATGTGTGTGCATGTGCAGAGGAGGTGAATTTGCATGCAGAAACAACAAACAATTTCTCTTACATCCTCTTAAGTTCAGTGATGTTCAGCTTTTAGAAGGATGTCAAACCGCCTTGCACTGGCTACCCAAATCTTCTCAAAACAGTGTGATATCTGTTTGTCTGTTTTTTAGGTCTGAAAAGGGAAAGAGCTAAAATCAATTGTGTGTGTGTGTGTGTGTGTGTGTGTGCGTGCGCGGGTGTGCATGTGGGCTGTAAATTGTCTGGTTTCCCTCAAAACTCACTTGGCAAACTGTGTGCTCTTTGCAGTCTCTCAGCTCAATAAACACTGCAATTACTGATTATTTGTCACAGAGAATGGAGAAATTCACTCATCCAGAGAGTGCGAGACAATAGCTGATCAATAATTGCTGGTGCAATTAAATCCGAAGCCATTCCAGGTACATCAAGAATACTACAACCACTGAACAGAGGCAGCTAGTTACACAGAAGAAATTTGGGGCTTTAAAGTTTAAAGGGGATTTAAAGGCACTAGGCAATAGTTTTACGTAAAACAACCTAAATCACTGCAACAGAGAGGCACAGACTGATAAACAAAACATCCTTTTTACTGTTATTTTAATTTGAAAAAAATCGCATATTACAGCTTTAAAAGTTTTAGGAACCTGCTGCTGAAGTTTCGAAGCGCCACTACAAATCTACGGTTAGAAAAAAAAAGTGGAATATCGCCCAAAGTGGTGACAACTGTTTCTGGACATTTTGTTTCAATCTCTCATTTAAACCAACAAGTCTCACTGGGTGAAGACACGTTCCGACTGTGCTGATAATTCCTAGAAAGCATGGCTAGCCATGTTTCATCAAAAACAGAATTGGTTGTAATGATGACTAATTAAGCTCGTTTGCGATGTTTCTTGCTTTCTTCTGTTCTTTATTTATATGTACTTTGTAGAAGACTTTTTAGTGCGTTGGTCGCTTTAAAAAAGATGATTTACTTTTATTATGGGTACTTAGGTGATCACAGTGGTTGTTTTGCATCCCAACAAGAATAAGAATACTGAGAGTACAAAGTATTAGGACATTCTGTATTTCCCATGAAACAGAATTACCAGAATTGGTAAGCTATGATTCTTTACTGATTTTACACCCACTTCAGTCATGAAAGGCTCTACTGTAAAGGAGAGCAGACAGGTTACAGAAGGATTTTTAAACCTTGAGACAAGTCAGACATGGACTGTATGAAATTGAGGTGCAACTCACTATGCCAGTTTATAGCCTGAAATACAAAACAGCATATTAAACTTGTTCATGTTTAGAGATGCTTTGAAATCTCGCTGGTGGAAAATTGGAAATGCCATCGGAGCATTATAGTGACTGCAGTTCATGACAGCAGGGAAATGACTGCCATTACTCATTGCCAATAGGAGAGGAAGCTATTGACAGTACAGTATGAGAGATGGAATGAGAACACAAACACTGACAGGACGTTCCTTTACCTCTACACATACAAACGGCACAATCATATTACACATAATCACCGTAAGGACAATAATGAAATCATTGTGTTCATGTAAACATAGTCAGTGTTTTAGAGCTGCACTGTTTGCTCTATGGCTTGTCATGAAGCGATCAATTCCTTTGTCTTCCTTCTACTCTCTCAAGCTGATATTTATGCAAGGCAGAGGTTTAATGAAAACGTTCCCCATAGCAGATACTGTAGTAGATATTACGCTGCTGTTTCAACACCATGGCTTGTAGCTGCTCGACTCTCTAGACAGCATGTTGAAGAGAGCCAGGAGAGTTGTAATTTGTACTGTCAACATCGCAATGCTCTCTTGGATTCTGAAATCATGATGAGGTCTAAAATGGGGAGGTGGTATGTACATTTGCTACTCAATGTGCATGAATAGTTTAGTTCTGCACTGTATAATGTGTACTGTTTGTCCTGCTGATGTAGTCACTGCACAAGTCCCAGTTTTACTGCATGCCACAGGCCACTGCTAATGCATTTTGGATGAGAGGAACCATTTGCTTTACATTTATTTTATTCTCTTTAACGCTGTCAGAAGGTGCAAGGAATGACTTGGTGATGAAAGAAATAAGATTTGTCGTTACAATATGCCTATTCAGTTCCACTTTGCACCATTTGAGAAGGCTACTGTACTGTAATAGGCTACTAATGGAGGATAGATGTAGGATTGATGTGTGGTGTGGAACTTGTATTATGGCTTCCACTGCACAGTATTTAGCAGTTGTAGTTCTTCAGACCAGTTAGACCAGTTTTTTTGAGAATAAATAAGCATAATAAGACACTCCCATCCCGGCACACTGAAAGGCCACAAAGACAGAACATACGGCTAACATTAGCTACTTGGCTATACATTCCACTTCTACTTAGCTAGCTAACTCAACTACTCTTCAGATTTTTGAATCCCTGCAGCTAACAAGATGAAACGCAGTCCTGCTCTGAGATGTGTCGTGTAAGTTCTGCTGGATCAATACATCAGAGGGTCTGACTCTCTTGGGTGTGTTTCTGCCTTGTAGTTAATGGCACCAGTGAGAGTCTGCTCCATCTTCTCATCTGCTACAGTAAAGACAGTTGAATGTGTGGGAGTTTCAAACAGCTTGGAATGAACTTATTAATTCTGAATGTCAGTTTTGAGTCCAAAGAAGAGGAATAATGTCATCCCTGACAGTTCAAGTATGCACACACACGCACGCGCGCGCACACACACACACACACAGCCTAATTTATGGCTACATTGCATTTTAGAAAGTTCTATTATCAGCTGTGCTCTTTTATATGGTAAATAGGTAATTAAGTAGTTAGACAAAGTTTCAGATAAGAATTGATGGATTCATTGTCTGGGTAATAACTGACTGTAGAATGATGATCACTCATTTTTTTTTTTTACCTTTATAGTCACTGGATGTTTTATACAAACGGCTCTTATTAAGAGGAAAATTGATTAATGTTATTGTATTTAATAACTGATATAGCTATATCAAAAGGTCCACATACTATTATTGATCTTGAACTTCTTCATCTCAACCACCTTTGGTCTCAGTCTTGACTACAACACTATGATTTTCATGCACGGCTCTAGTTTGACTGCGCTTAGTAATCTGTCAACCTTAACCTTTCCATAATTGCAATTCTATTTTCGGCAGCGATGATTGATTAGCAGGCACTGAACACACTGTTGAGCATTTTAGTTAATATTAAGTTCCCCCCAGAACTGCTGATCCAGCATTTTTATTAAAGGCAAACAGTATTGTATCATATGTGGTCATGAATGCTGGGTACTACTGTGTTGAAATCAGCATCTTCTGTTACCCTCTTTCTTCCTCTCCGTCCTCTTCAATTTGATTTGAATTAGGAAATAGAAAAATACTTGAAAGAATGAATATGATAAACTATCTTACAATACATCAATACATTGATGGTAGAGTTTGTGTTCAACCCCTCCTCCTCCCACTAATCATCTCCACCTCCTCTCTTCCCCTTCTCATTTTCCATCCCTCCCACCATGATGTTCTTCCTCCTCACAACTACAGTACCTCTCCACCCACCTTCCTCTTCCCCACCTCTCTCTCTCTCCATCCTGCCCTTTTCTCTGTAACTTTTTCCTCATTTCCTCCCCTGATCCCCTTTGTTTTGCATGGTTTTAACTGACACAGCAACCGCCTCAGTGGATCCAGACAGAATCCCTTTTAATCCAATTACATCTCTCCACAATGCTCGTGTTTTCCGAGGCCAACACCATGCTCTGTGACTGGAAAATAACCCCAAATGAAGTTAGGCGGGAATGAGGATAACCTGAAATGCACTGGTGCTTATTGTGCCGTGTGTGTGTGTTGGCGAGACAGAGAGAGAGTACAGTGTGTGTGTATGTAGTTTCCCTGCAGACTAATGGTGCTGCAGTTCTGCAGAGCAGGGGAGGTGAGATCAAAAATGGCTCTCGTCATGAAACGTATCACATGCTGGCAGCTCCTGTGCATTAATCATAAGGCCTTCGCATTGTGTTTTCTGAGAGTGGGCAGTGTGATCGCTGTCGTTGCATAATTTGAAAAGCGGAGGAATAATTCAATCGGGGTTTGCATTGCCAAGCATCTGTCGTAATTATGTAGAGCGGCGATGGCTGTGAAACTCCCACAGATGATCGTTCTCCGGAGGCTGAATCACATTTTGTTTCTGGCTCTGACTGAATCCTATGAACCATGACTTGTGGATTTATGAGCCGCGGGGCACTAATGCACGGGAGGTAATGTAGATTTTTTTTTTGTAATTCATAAAGAATCAGGTAAACAAGGCAGACGGCACACACCTTCATCATCACCATCAGCACCTAAAGGGCAGCTCTCTAGCCCATCAGCTGCTGCTATTGAGGTTTCCATCCAGCTGACCGCTAATGCACCGACCAACTATTGGGTGCACAAAACACAATATTTTATCTAATTATCTGTGTTTTATAGCTGTATTCAGGGACAATAAGCTGTCCCATAACACAGAATGACCATAATATATCTGCAGGGTTTCATAGGGTTGTTGATCAAGACCAATTACTTGGCCAGGTGCAGAGATTTCTGGCTTTTAAAACTCACTTTCCAGCCCGTACTGTTTTGGGACAAAAACTCCCCATTGGAATTTCAAGTGATTTTCACTGATTCACTGATAGAGGTTGATAAAGGTCATAGATTACTAAATGCCCCTTTAAGCGGATATTAAGCTTGGAGCAGGGTAAGTACTATTATGGGTTAGGGTTATTTTTTATTATGGTTTCTACTGTTTAAATACATGGCTAGGTCTGAGAAATCTTGCAAAACTTAGGAAGTTCTTTTCTCAAAACTTTCACTCACGTTTTCTCGGCTCCAAGTGGAAAATGTATCATTTTGTGAATCTGATCTTGCTCTTGCGTAAACAGTGAAAAGCCGCCTCGGGTCTGTAAGTGCTGATTTGCCAGGCTGTGTCACCTTTTATGCCTAATCTAATATCCTATCAGAATACTATACGCCTGTTGCTGCACATTACTGTGCATGCACAAGATGAAAGCAGCGATTTTATGTCCCAGATAACTTGAAAGTGGTGTATGGTGCTGTGGTACAGGAGGCGGGTAATGTATGGGGGTATTATTGTTTCAAAATAAAATAAATAAATAGTGTGAACATGTCACAAATAAAATGAAATCCACAAATAAATAATATGAATGATACACAAATAAAATAAGATCCACAAATATGTTTTGTGTTTTACAAACAAAATGATCGGTTCACAGATTGTTATGAACACAGGTGGGACCCAAACGCAGGACACGGACAGGGTGGTGTGGGTAAGGAAAAGGTTTTATTGTAAGGGAGGAGCGGGGCTTGGCATGAACGTGGGTTGAGGGGAAGTGTGGCAGGCAGGGGTAGCTTGGAGGTTGCTGGCAGGCAGGCAGGGAGACAAGCAGGAAGACAGGCAGGCGGGTGATGGTCCACTGTGGTTGAAACAACAATCTGGCGAAGAATGGTTGAAGAGCCGGGGTAGATATACTGCAGGCAGATGAGCTGATGAGAGGCAGGTGAGCAGACTGGGAGAGGTGATGAGCCGATTGCAGACAGGTGTGCAGGATGAGCAGAGCCGGGAGCCAGGAGAACGAGGAACAGAGACCACGCCCACGCCAATACACACACATGGGTGACTTCGAGCGTATCCCGTGGCCTAGAGGTGAGCTGATTGGTTGAAATGAGCAAATACGTGTTGTAATTGGTCGGAGTAATGTGGGCGTTAGCCAAGGGATATCTTCAAATCTGATTGGCTGGAGTAGACTCAGTGGAAAGAAACAGCTATTTGTGGATCAGTTTGCCCTTCTTGCTGGTAGGATTGTCTCAAAAATCCACAAATGCAAGCAATTCCACAAAAGCGCAAGTGATTCCACAAATGCCAGGTGATGCTTACATGCAAAAAACATATTTGTGAACCAATTATTTGGTTTATAAGATATCAAAAATATTTGTGGATCTTATTTTATTTGTGTAATGTTCGAGCGAGATTTATTTGTGAGTGCATAAACATATTTGTGAACCAATTATTTTGTTTGTAAAACATAAAACATATTTGTGGATCTTATTTTATTTGTGTATCATTCATATTATTTATTTGTGGATTTCATTTTATTTGTGACATGTTCACACTATTTATTTTATTTTGAAACAATAATACCCCCATAGTAATGCATCTGAGAGCAACAGCGAGACTGAGCTGACTTAGTGCAAGGGTTAGAAGAGAGCGCAGATCTGTGACCCTTTGACTCACCTCCATGCATAAGAATAAACATCGCTTCTTCATCTTTCACCCCCAACCTCTCTCTTTGCATGCTTGTTATGGTGTCCAATTTTACACAATGAAATGCATCAATCCTCAGCGATATAAAGATGATGTGAGGCGTGCAACCTCATCTTCCTCACCTCTTACATCACTTCACCTCATGCATGATGGATGGTTGGTGTTATCCTGAATGATGGAGGCGGCCTGCGAACTCTTCAACTCTTCGACATGAGAGTGACTGCAAGAATGTCATTTGCTCATTTAAATACAAAACAAAATGTCATATATATCATGTACCATCATCTGTCAGTTCTGAAGGATGAAATGAAATGCTTTTCAAAGTAATACTTTCCAGTCACAAGACACAGTGCATTAATTACACTTGTGAGTATTAGCTTCAGCATAAAGCTACACTGCATTGAGCAAAATTACATGGACTGCTACATTTGTATGTTTTCTGGTTGTTTCTTTTCACACTACACATCATTTTATGTGGCAAAAAGCTGTTGACATTGAGTTGAACAACCAGGACATTATTTCGTTATCACTCACATGTAATCAATGAAACCTATTTTGTGACCACACTGTTGTTGTAATGGGTCCAACAAAAAGTACAAGGTCAATGCAATATCTGAATCAAAGGTCTCTCACAAGAAATCTACATTGTGCAGAGCTTATTTCTTCCTGTGGCATATACTTAGATGTTTCCTTGTGTGATGAGGTCCTCACAATGGGCTCCCTTCTGGCAGTTTCCGTAGAGCCCCGATCACAATTGGTTTTACACCTATTATCCGGGGGCGAAGGCCAAAAGCCCTGAAACTGTGAAAAGCTCACAAAGCAATACGCTGTAGCACAGCAGTACAACACATTTGCTTTGTGCTTTTTTTTTGAAGTAAGATTTAAGATTTATTTGTCATTTACACAGATGACTGGAATTTGTTTTTTCTCCCATAAATAGACATGCGTAGTGTAGTCCCCTAGATACATTTCTACAGAGAGGTCAGCTACAGTGAGTCTACTCAACAATTTGCCTGGAATAAATAGAAGAACTGGGTAATTAGCCACCTACAGAAACTCACAAAATCCAAGGAAAAAGACGTCACAGTACTGGACACACTGTTTGATTGACAGGTGATCTCTGGGAAGTGCAGTGCAGAAACACCACAGCAATGAGCGCTGAGCACCAAAGATGGAGACAAAAAAACGGAGGAACTGAGGATTACCACTTTAAGATATGTACTTTGTTGGTAAGCACAGTGTAATACCAGCTGCCCTCCAGTTGCCAGCTCACAGCTAGAATACACACTTCTGTCTGTGCAAGGGATCAAAACAACCACTTTTGCATTATTAGCTAGCAGTCTGTATTGTCGACAAAGCTGGAAGTTACAAATTATATTTACTCTAGTTGCTGAGCAAATAGTTGAGTAGATTTTTGTGTTACTTATACTTTAAGTATTTTTTTAAGTCAGTAATTTCACGTTTACGTATGTTCTGACTGAAGTACTTAACTTCATTTTAAATAGCATCCTTTACAAATTTTGCAAGTATTTCAATGCCAATGGTAAATTGCACCTGTATCAATCCTGCGCTAGCATGTTGTGGAAGTGTTACTTAACTACAACATGACATTCTTCCATTTTATCTATGATAGTAACTCAGTTAAAGGGGTGTTATGTAGTCTGGAGTGGTCCAGCGATGACGTTTTTTTTGTAGGTCAAATGGAAGTTAGTTCCACCATGGTTCGATGGCAGCAGCCCCACTACAACTTCAATGGTTTTTCGAATGTGGTTTTGGACTGATGCCAAAAATAAGCTCTGTGCTTAATGCAGGCTTATCATATTCACACGTTTTGTTATATGAGATAATCTTTACAATTCACCACTGCCTTAACGAGTTTTAAAGCATGAATGTAATCAATATTAGTAAAAAGCTAACACTAGGCTACCCTGTGAAAAAATTAACTGCAGCAGAGGTTGCATCCTCCAACGTCATAAGTACTACTAGTGCTGTTGGTAGTCCAATTTCAAAGAATAACAAATGTACACAATATTTATTTTACTAATAGGTCCGTGTGTTTCTTATAGTAGCTCATATTTATTTCAGAATAAATATGGTTAAGTGTATACCATTTAATGCCTTACAACAACAATGGCATACACGTTTATTCCTTACAACAACAATGGCGTACACGTTTATTTCTTTCGTCCGGGATATAATATTTCCATGCCAGGGAGAGGACACAGTCTGGTCAGCCTGGAAGGAGCTCCCTGCTTCCCGCTTCGCCTCTCTCCCATGAGAAAGGGGCATGACTTAATTTCTCATTTCTTATAATACAAGGTCTAATTCATTTCTCATTTTTCATATTATTAATTAACATTTTGCATAATTGATTTTTACGTCTGGGCTCTTATGGGCGATGACTGTGCTTTGTACAGTAGTACAGGTTCGGTTTTTCATGGTACTAATTAACATTTTGCATAATTGCCACAGAGAATAACAGTGGGGGAAAATATGTAACAGCATTTGAGGAATCCACTTTGATTTTTACCTCTTACTTAGATAATTGCCACAGTGAATAACAGTGGGGAAAAATATGTAACAGCATTGAGCACAGCATGTGGCCTAATATAGCCAAAGTAACAAAGTCTTAGAGAATTATAAATAATTTATAAATTATATATTAGTATTTTATAGTATAGCCTACTGATTAGTATCACTGATTGTATGGTTGTGTTAGCAGGCTATGTAGTAGGATATCCGGTTCTGAACACAGAGTAGATAACTAACTAGCAGGCTATGCTAGCTAATTAAAAAACCTACAATTAAACAATTACTGTTCGAGAAATCTGGAAAAATTGGTAAATCTACAACAGAGTATCATTAAATTGAAAACAGCGTGAGTCATAGAGTTTGGGCTTTAAGGTGAACTATTAATAAGGCGTAATGACCGACCTGACCCACTGCAGTTCAATTTTAAGGCAGTTCGCAATTTGTTAGCAATTCACTTATTAGGGCTCATAAAAGCTTAAAATTGCATGAATGGAGTGTTCAATGGATTATTTCATCTCACAGAACTAAATGTGAAATTTTCATAAGCTTGTCTCAAAAACAGACCTTATTTGCAAGCTTTTAACCAAAACCCCTTTTAAATCAGCCAAGGGAACCCATGGCTCAAAAATGCTTACTCACTTCCAGATTTTAGAACTAAAAACTGGACCGCTCTTTCAGGTTGCAAGTGACAACCATAGTTGCTGCTTGTCGCTGTTGTAGTCACAGGTAAACTGAACCCACTTAAAATGGCGGACAGTTCGGAGTTTTGTTTTTGTCCTGGCTGGAAATTACGTTTTGAAAAACAGAAATCTCTGCATCTGGCGAAATAATTGTTGAGTCAATGGTATTGATCAGTAACCCCTGCAGATAATTTAGCATTGCTCATTTTGTGGTATTATTTTAACATAAGTCAAAAAGCCATCCATCCATCCACAGTTTGTTAGTTAGCCTTGTTAGCTAGATGGATAGCTAATACCAAAAGAAACAGTAGGCTAATGCAGTAATAACTGGGATGGAAATGTTGCATTATGTACAACAGTACATTTAAATTAACTACTTTTTAATTTTACTTAGGCAGATTTTTACACCAGTAATTTTTACTGCTCATTAAGTGAAATTATGGCAAACTAAACTTTCTTTCCTGATTAAAATGGAATGTGTAGTAGACTTTTTAAAAGAGGCCAAGCCTTTACTTAAAGCATTATCTGACAAAATCTTTCATAGCTGAGTCAAGGCCATGAAAAGATAAGGCACCCCATTCATTTCATTGTGTTGAATATTTACTGCCACAAATTGAATTTTAAAGGTCTTTCAATTGAAGGTGACAAACAATCAGGGCAGTATGCCAAAAGTAACTCCACCTTTTCCTCAGCATGCTAATAATGTGACTGAAATAGAAGTGGAGATAAGAGTGAATGTTACAGCAGAACAAAGACCTGTAATCCTCAGTTTAACTCCTCTGCCCAGTCTTCAGACTTCAGGGCGCGGGGCAGTCTAATTAGAGAAAGGCAGCGTTTGAGGAATCCACTTAGATTTTTACCTCTGTGCTCTTATGGGGGATAACTGCACTTTGTACAGTAGTACAGATTAGTGGCTATATGTAGCACAGATTTGATTTGTATTTTCTAATCATTGGAGAATATTAAATACATACAGCACCTTATTTAATATTCAGCAATACCTCATTTAACCCAGACTCCAAGAATAGTCTGTATCCTGTAATACGGGAAAACCCCATTCGAAAAAGGTAAGGTTATCTTAAAGTTTTGCAAAGCCCACACTCAGGCCCGCAAGATATAAAGATGTTAAGAGAAGGAGAAAGAGTCGGGGGAGAGGAACCAAGAATGACAGAGGGGCCCAGCACAGCTAGCAGCATTGTTAGCTTGTCATAACTGAACACATCACATTACCTCATACATTAGAGAAAAACTCCACTGCACTCGCCCATTAAGAGATTTTATACCATGGTCTGGGTGAATACTCGATTCTGATTGGCTGCAGGGTGTCCATTAATTCCTGATAATGGACACCTACTAAGTAGTTCCAGTGAAACTGTCTGTTCACCGTTCTAAATTAATGCGCTGGCTACGTAGTATCAGCCTATATCTAAAATGAGTAACCATAGCAACAGGGACGCAGTCAAAGCCTCCGTTTACAATTTATTGCAACACGTTAACAAGCTAACATCTAATTACAATGAGTGACTTCAACATTTCTTTTAACCTATTTGGAGAATATGACAACTTTGATGACTGTGATGCAGCTGAAGAAAGAGAAATTGAAAAGAAAAGGGAGAAACGGCACAAGGAGTTAACACCGGGAGAATTAAATCAAATAGAAGATGAAAAAGATGAGATCAACACAAAAAAACAAAATGGGCAGTTAATACACTGAGGGGCGAATTCACAAAGAATGGATTGCGGCCGCTAATAGCACCATGAATTGCGTATCATTTACAACCGCTATTTGCTCCGTCTCAAGGACCACAAAAGATATTGTGCTAATGATATGCCAGCGCAAACACGCCCATAACCTGTTGCAACTGGGTGCAATTTGCCCCTGTTTTGCGTCTGATTGCAATTATCAATGTGGCAAAGTATAAATGTTGCCTTTGCGGCAAGAACACAGTAGGCAGGACAATGGCAGAGAGAAAGAGAAAAATGACATTTTTAGACCGCGAGCTGCAAGTCCTGACGGACGAGGTGCAGAGGCATTCCTCAAAACTTCAGGCAAGAAATTTAACCGGGACTGCGAGAAACCATATTTGGGATTTAATATCCCAGTCTGTCAGTGCTGTTGGTGTTTCCAAACGCACACCTTTAGACTGCAAAAGAAGATGGCATGATTTGAAGCGGAGAACAAAGGAGAATGTAGGGGAGCTTTATTCATTTATTTTTCATGACACAATTGCATCCTGTCACTGCATCCTTTGTTTGTCATGGCATCTCACTGCATCCCAAAATAAACTAGAAGGGCACTCGGAGAGCGCAGACCTCCGCCAAGGCCAATCCAGTCTTCTATGACATGCAAATGTGCAAGCGCAACCAATATATGGATCCGCTCCAAAATTTAATGGGTTCTTCCTTGGCCCTTGCTACACCCTTCCACCAAGTTTCATGAAAATTGGGCCAGTAGTTTTTCTGTAATCCTGCTGACAGACAGACAAACACACAAACAAACGGCACCGAAAACATAACCTCCTTGGCGAGGTAATAAATGAGTTTGAGCGGAGCTGTCCATGGTGCTGAATCTTTAGGCCAAAATAAAGCCCACTGTGCTGACTAGTGAGATAAGTGAAAATATTTTCAGAGTGAGAAATTGAGTTGTACTGATTTATTTGCTTTTGATTGTGAAGCAATCTGTGTTAGTTCTATAAGTTCTATAGTAATAATAATAATGTCAAAATATTATTTACAGACTGTATTTACAGACAATTTATTTTTTAGGTCACACAAAGGTGGAATTGTTGCAGAGACATTTGCAAGGTCAATTCAATTCAATTCTCAGTTAAATCAACAAGTGATATTCTCCTTCGAAATATCCGCTCATGAGCACGCCTGGCATTACGACGCCTTCTCCTGCTACAATCACTGCTGCCATGATCACTGGAAAGTCTGGGCGTGACACCCCTTATAAATACGCTTCAATTACCACCAACTCTCTGAAGACGCTAATAATTTCACTCTAACTGCGTGTGGCAATTAGCGCCGATCTTTGTGAA
The DNA here is from genome assembly GCF_048128805.1 of Centroberyx gerrardi. NCBI lineage: Eukaryota > Metazoa > Chordata > Actinopteri > Beryciformes > Berycidae > Centroberyx > Centroberyx gerrardi. The sequence goes on along the minus strand of NC_136018.1, from coordinate 19,682,979 downwards.
TTGGACTGTTTTTGCAGTGAGGCTCATTTGCATAGAAAGGGGCCAATTTTGCGCCAAATGTATGCATATTACCTAATTTAAATACGTGCAAATAGCACAGGAGCACCGAGACGCTATTTGCGTGGCAGTGTAGTTAGCGGTGCATTTCATCCTTTGCGAGTGCTTTGTGAATTACACGGTTTCTTTTTGTCTTATTTGCACAGGTTTAGCGTCAGCAAAAGCCGCGCAATCCTTTTGTGAATTCGCCCCTGAGAGACTTCCTTGCACAAAAACGAATGGACTCCAACTTTGAAAACTACACCGCCAATGCTCTGAATGAGACCCTGCGGGGGTTTTATGCCGCTGTCCAGTCCACCAAGGCAGGGGGGGGGGAGTACAGGGTTGCCAGCCTAAGGAGTCTGAGGGCCGGTATTAACCGTCGTTTAACTGAATTCAATGTCATGACTGACACCAGATTCAAGACCAGCAATGCGGTGTTTAAAGCCATACTTAAACGTTACAGGAAAAGCAGTAAAGATACCAGCCTCCACCATCCCTGTATCTCTGAGTTGGACCTTGAACTCATTAGAAATTCCACTGCGCTGTCTCCCGATACGCCCCTCGGCCTGGTCAGAAAAGTCTGGTTCGACATCCAACTATGACTGGCTCGGCGTGGCAGGGAGGGCAACCGGGAGTTATCCATGGCATCTTTCATCCTCCAGAGAGATGAGGATGGGGTCGAATATGTCAGCCTGGCGCACAATCCACAAACTAAGAATCATAAAGACCCGAATGACCCAGACAAGGAAAACCTAAGAGGTTTTATGTTTGCCAGGCCCGAGGATCCGCTGTGTCCGGTCGCAAATTTCAAGACATATATTTCCAAATGTCCATCAGATGCCAAATCTTTCTACCTCCACCTGAAGCGCACCATGGCCTCCGACGTGTGGTACAGCCGGGAGCCGATGGGTGTCCACTACCTCGGGAACATGCTGAAAAAGATCAGCGAAGAGGTGATTACACTTAATGTCTATCGGCTAATAAAGACATGACGGTCTAATCATTTTGTATGAGACTAAATAGCAGAGGTGGGACCAAGTCATTGTTTTGCAAGTCACAAGTAAGTCTCAAGTCTTTGCACTCAAGTCCCAAGTCAAGACAGGCAAGTCCTGAGTCAAGTCCCAAGTCAAGACTGACAAGTCCCAAGTCAAGTCCCAAGTCCTAAACTTTGAGTTTTGAGTCATAATGCAAGTTGATGCATAATGCGCTCTTCACCAAATGTAATGCCATTTTAACAACAGAGTAATAATATATTAAATTTACACAAATCATGAATGCTTTTTTAGAAGCCGATTTGTCATCTCGTTTCGGGTGAACATCAAAGTACGAGTCGGGGAGGGAACCCACAACAGTCTCGTCTGTCTAAACAGATCATTGCTGTACAATGGCCGACATGGAGCCTGTGTTATGGGGCGGGGGGGGGGGGGGGGGGGGGGATAGCTGCAACGTTAGCTAAGCATTGGCTCGTTAATTACATTAATATATTAGCCTCGACTTACCGTTCTTTGTGCAGCTTCAAATGTCGAACGAAGTTGGAAGTTGTTGCATCTCCGTCTGTAATTTTCGACCTGCACGTTTTGCATACTGCAATTCATTTTTGGTTGACCACCGCGTAGTTTTTGTACACGAACAAAATTATCTTTGGTATCATTTTTTCTAACTGGCGCTCAGTAACGTAACGTTACTTCTTCATGGTTCTCTCCTGCAACTTGATTGGATGCTGTCAGATTGGTTCAAACAAAGTGGATCTGGGAAATGAAGTGTCGACTTGCTGGGAATGAATAGCGTTAACGTTAGTTGATTCAGGAAATGAAGGGAAATGAATTGATTCGTGGCACACTTTTTAAATAACATACTTTTTAATCTTTGGGTTTGGGGGAAGGTATCAAGTCTTTTCAAGTCAAAAGGCTCAAGTCCAAGTGAAGTCACGAGTCATTGGTGTTAAAGTCCAAGTCGAGTTGCAAGTCTTTTTTGATTTTGTCAAGTCGAGTCTAAAGTCATCAAATTTGTGACTCGAGTCTGACTCGAGTCCAAGTCATGTGAATCGAGTCCACAACTCTGCTAAATAGTATTGTCTCCCTCCATCCCCAAAATATAATAAATAGCCTTATCATTCTACCTTTCATGTGGGTCTTTCGCGGATCTACACAAACCACAGCCTCCGAAGCACCGCTGTAGGTCGGCTCTCGGACAGGCCATCGATGCCAGGGTAGCCTGCGGTCTTACTGGGTTCCGTCAGTGCGGGAGAGACGAGAATGGAGCCACGTCTTGTCGTCTTCCAATGTCCCAACAAGCAGTGCCCTGACAAGCAGTGCCCATCATGGCCAGTCCCCAGCTGTCAAACACCCTCCTTCAAAGGCCGCTATGCTGGACTTGCCTATATCTCTATCGAATTTCGCAATAAATGGAAACGTCGAATTTAATTTTAAATAAGACAGCTACTGTAGCTAGCACATAGTTCTCCCGCTGTGGGTCTTTGCTTTGTCTAGTGCAAAATGACCGTTAATTCAGTTTTTTTCTATTTATATGATTTCCATTGGCGCCAATCTGTGGTTGTTAATTCAGGCTGAATTCAGGCTGCGGCCGACAGTACACATGGCCTATCATTTGTTCGTGAAAATCTTGATATTGATTTGGGGACAATGACATGGCTGGATAGCTAGCTAGTCTTGTTGTTAAACATACTGTCAAATTATATTTATTGTTTGTCAACCGTACGCAATGTTATTGACTTTGAATCTTGCTAGCATAACGTTAGCTTTCTGGCTCATAGCTGAGCCAAAGGGTTCTATGAGCTGAGCGGACTAGAAATATCTCCCGTTGCCAAGTCGTATCTAAGGTTCGTCCTATTTACTGGAGTAGTGAACAACGTTTCCATTGCATAAGAACCTTATGGGATGGTAATGATTGTTCCAGGTATTAGTCAAACCCTCAGGTGTTACCAGGGAAACTGAGTTATGGCTTGTGAAAAACTTTAGATTTTGATTACAAAACGTATGAAAATATAAATGAATGGTCTTCATTTTTTTTTCTTTGGCAAGTGACCATGGTATAAGCAGGATAATGCCCTTCGAGGTGTCCATTATCAGGAATTAATGGACTCCGCGGAGGCAACCGTCCTCCGCTGTGCGTCGGACGGTTCTGGCCTCCCCGTCGTGATAATGGACACCTCGTCGGGCATTATCCCTTACATATTCATCTTTACCGTGGCTTATGGACAAAGAGATTTATGACTTCTTGTCGAACCAAAGTATCCGCATGAAGGAGCTGAATTGAGTTAGAGTGTAATGAAAGAGATGAACAAAGTCACACCGTGATAAAAGAGGTTAAGCAAGGACAGCAAACTAACATTGTGTTAACGTAGAATCAATGTAAACGCAACTAACATTGATTCAACATCAGTTTTGCACCATGAAATGTTGATCCAACACTATGTTGTTGTTTTCTTTAAGATTATTATTATTTCTGCTTTATTGGGCAGGCGCAGGACAGAGAGACAGGACAATAAAAACAATGTTAATTCAATTCAAATTCAGTCATTGATTACAAATTAACATTGGAACAACATAAAATTGGATGGTGACTTGCCAGTGAAATACTATGTCAATCAAGTGGGGATTTAATTCATGTGGTTTTTCATTTCATTATTCTGCCGTTAAATGATGAATAAATTACTGAATTTATGAATGGATTTGCAAATGGTTTTAAAAAAGGCATTTAAATTTCACTTTTTGTGGCTTCCTATTCATTTTCCATCTCACAATTCATTTGCCTACTGCTTATTTTTAGATGAGTCTTTTTTGTAGTAAGTAATTTATTCATATTCAAGTAATTTATTCATCATTTAAAGACAGAATAATGAAATGGAATTAACACTAAAAAACCAAACCCCTTAATTGTATCCCTGAAATGTCCTTTCTCCATTTCATAAACATTAATTATCCATTAAAAATAACATAGCTTTAAAAAAAAAGAAGTAAGGGTTAGTATCAAGGTTTTTTTAAGGGATTTATTCATGGGTTGGTTCATGGAGGCAGTAGTAATTAAGGGATTTTTTTATGCCTTTTGTGCATGGTTTACAGGGTTATTAATGGGAAAAGACGCATTAAATTTCTGCAAAACCCATTAAATGACCCCTTACTGATTACTTTAACATGTACACAATTTGACAATTAATGTATTCCATTCATTTTATTTCATGGGATTAAAACTACTAATCACTGGTTTTAAAAATTAAGGGCAATTTTAAGTACAGCATAGTTAATATGGAAAAATATCAATTTACAATGTCCCAAAATACTTGGCCTCCCAATACTTGGGAGGCCTGGCCCATGATTAGTCTGCAAGTATACTAAGTTGTTCATTTTGGTGCCTTGAGAATTCCCTTTTGATGCAAAGGACAACAACAGAACATACAAAATGACATGAAAATAAGAGGGAGAGAGAGAGCCGAGTTTGAAAGCTTTGGGTGGACTTGATGCCACATATTCATAGCGCTTATGAAGTGCTTTCCTTCTTGCTTTTTTGCTCTTGCCCTCCTCGCTTCTTGTCTTATGTTCTTCTTTCTCTTTTCCCTTCATCTCTCCTCTCTCCTTCTCTTTCTGTTCTCTTCTATCGTCCTCTCTGCTTAGTTCTTCTTCCACTCCTTGGCTGTTATACCTTATGTAGCATGTCTTCCACCACAGAAATTAGCCGTCCTATGATCACAGGAACGCAAGACATAGCAAGTATCCAGAAAAAGTGTACTTAATATTAAACCATCTGTAACTTTGAGTACATTATGTTTTAAAAACAATAATACCCAGAAACTACTTTTCTCTTGCCCTTTCTGCTCTATCCCTATAAGTCAAATAAACGTCAATCAAACTTTTTTTTCAGCTGTAAACGATCTAGCCCAAGCCATTCTAACCAGGGATACGAAGAAGAGGACTCTGTTTGTATTTCCAGTGTGAATTATTCATGGTCAAAAGTAATTTTTTGAAGCTTATTTGATTTCAGATACCACCCAAGCAACCAATAACCTAAACAATATTCAGAGTTAGCAGCATAAGCGGTCACAAAAGGGGCTATGCAACTAGAAACTTGTTAAGGAAGCAGAAGAGAGTTGGACTGTCATTCAAGCACAACCATTACATTTGAAATCTGAAAGGAATTCTGCTGCATTTCATATTAGACAAGTAGTAGATGGGAGCTTGTCATGAAGTTGTACAGATTTGTTTGCTTAAAAGTATTTGAAATCTGCGGGAGGGAACATTTGCTGTGATTGGACCTTGATTGGACATTGACACAGCACATTATAGCAAATTCAAAACTATGTTAAGGTATATCAACATTCACAATTTCGTGTTCCTACAGGGTCTGCTTGTTGGGTTGTGCACGCCTAAACAGCAGATACAGAATGGCTGCAAGTAAAGACATTGTGGTCAATGAGCATGTGTTACGTTCATCAAAGCAGCAGTATGCCTTTGAGCTGGTTTTAAATGTCATATTTTTGAACACAATGGGAGCCTATGACTTCTGGGAGGTTGGGCAAACCTGCAGTGGAACGGACAGTAGCAGCCTTTGACTGTGGCAAATATATCAGCGGGTTTAGACTTTTCATAGACATTACTGGTGATAGGAAAATATTCTATTCAATTTATTAAATCCATTTATTGTTATGTAACTAATGTCAATATGATATGCAATGCAATTTGTTGCTAAATGACATGGGTGATATTTGACAAAACCTTATCCTTTATGATGCTCATGTCTTATGTTCTTGTCTTGCTTTTTTAACAGTCTGGCCAGGGACTGCAGATGAAAATTTAAATTTTAGCTGATGTTGATTAATGTGCATTGTCCCTGTCAAATAATCAAACAAATAAATAAATTAGTAAATAAAATAAATTACTCCAGTGGTATCATTTAAAAGGATAGTTGGTTTTGGGGGGAATTTGTCAATTTTTCCTACTTACCGGGAGTCAGACAAACTTGTGGAAGCCTTTTTTATGTCTCTGTGTGAAACTTCCTACTTCTCAATAGTAAAAATCTATTTGAACAGTTCTCTAGGGTTGGGTGATTGGACGAATATTTGGTTATTTAAAATGTTGCCAAGTACAAGTCTCTCAGGGTTTCCTACACAAGCATAGATGGCTGCCTTGACAAAAGAACACTCCGCTGCAACTGTGAAGCCCTAAAAAATCTAAAACTCATTGGGACCAAAGTCATGCGGAGTGAATGCCGCCATGATTGTTGTTACTCTGAGGCATTTCCAGGTTACGTCAATCTGCTTTGCTACTGTGATTGGTCAAAGATTTTGATAACTGACAACTAACACCAACCAATCAGTTGGGGCGAGAAATTCCGTCAGTGAATCAGTCGTGGATAGGCTTGCGTCCAGACCGCTATGAATCGCCATGTGTTACGGGTCCCAGGCATGAGATACCCGTGAACAGGTAATAACTCCTGTTTAGAACAGGAAAAAGCAGAGACAGGAGACATTAGTTGTATTCTTCAAGCAGGCTCTTCTCTGTCTTTATTAAACATTTAATTTTCTCATCTAACCCATTTGGTTTCTCTTTTCTTTCCTTTTTTTTTTATCAAAATAATCTTTCACAAAAATACAAAAATAGATTTCCATAGCATCTCTTAAATTCCATATTTACGTACAAAACTATGAATTCTCCAGTCTCAAGCATCTGAATTAACAAATATTTTCTAGTTACTATGAATCTATGAAAATGAATCACTACTGTAAGTGCAAACAGTCCACCAAGTGCTGGTGTAAATTCCCTGTGGTACTGTAGCTAAACCACATTCAGTCACTATCCTTTTGTAGGCATTGAAATTATCAACATATCTTTTTAAAGTATAAATGAAGCAGCCTACTGATCCAAAACAAAAACAACTAAACACAGTAACAGGGAAACTGCTATGGCAAATATAACAGGTAAGTACTGTATGTAACATTTAGTAAATTCACATTCTAAATTCAGTAATAGTACAACCACAACTCACCCTTCTGAACGTGGCTACAGTGAATTAATCTAGTAACATGTAAACATTCAAATAACTTAGTCTTCAACATCTATACCTTACGTTTTCCACTTGCATGTAATGTTAGAACTTAATTTTAACCGTTTCCTTAAAATAAAAGTGTCAAGGAACCATAAAAATGACACATATACACACACACATTTGGACCATACAGCATAGTGGTAAATATTGCACACTTTGAGATTGCAAACAGAAGTATATCTCAGGAAATTTGCACTTAGCCAAATTAATTATCACTCATCACTTCTTACCACAAATATTTATCTCTGTCCAACCAGCCTCCCGTCTTTTTTGAATATTTTTTCTAATCTGTGGGTCACCGAACAAACATGGAAAAGCTTTGGTGAGCTCAGTTAAATCTGCACAAGCAAGTTTACATGGCATAGCGGAGTGGCTTTGTATGCTCACAGGTTGAAATGAGATAATTCAGTTCTGAAACTTGCTTAACAACAGCGTGTGGACCAGTGAACTTCACTTGAAATGGCGAACCAATGATAGGCAAAAGAGCTAGTAGCCTACCTGATCTCTGGCACAAATTGCCCAAAATGTCAAAAGCCTCTGCTGAAGGTTCAGAACAAACTCCACAGCACCATCAACTGCTAGTTTCCCATTCTTGATCAAATCAAGTTGTACTGCTGTAAATTAAATTTTGCTTGTTCAGTTTGTTGCAGCATCCTTTCCACTGCCAACTGTTTTTCCAATTCCAGCTTGTTCAATTTTCTCATGCTCCGTCTGTAACATAAGTATCTCTTTCTGTTGTTCAAATGTCAAATTGGCAGCTGTTAAAGACGGCGGGGACCAACCAGCAGTACTAGTCGGACAGGGAGATGGTTCCTTAGCACGAGGAAAGGGAGACTGCTTATAACCAGTCGTAATCAAAATATCCATTTCACTCAAATTTGCTTTCAAGATTGCTTTAACAGTATCCTTTAACCTCTTATCACTAATATCAATCCTATAGTGATCTGCAATTTGCAATAGTTGTCCTTTTGTACATTTATCCAAAACCTCCTCAGAGGGAGCTTTAACAAAATCAACTATTTCAGCCATTTTTCAGTTGACAAGTTCCCTAAAGGACAAACCGGCTCATATGAACTTTATTCATACAGGCCAAAGTAAATGCCAACAGCAGTGTGCATGAGGCAAATAACGGAGCGTGCGTTCCCCCTAGCTACCTGCCTAACCCCAACCTTAGTAGATAGACTCAACCCTGGTCTTCATGCGAGGCTACGGATGTGCTCCTGAGCAGTTGCTCCAACCACATTTACCGCAACACTACAAAAAAAAAATTTGCCGGAACCCAAAGGGGTAACGGTGCTATTATTAACAGGAACTCAGCTCCAAAACAGTAAAAATAGCGCACCAACTCATCAGCACTTACCTTAAGCCTCCAGCACAATGCTGAGAGACAATTGAGCCTGACAAACAATTTCCCCACAAGCACCAAGGACACCAAAACAAATCAAATCTGTCAAACTGTTTTTACAACTGCAACAACTGCACTTTAAACAAGTCTCCGTGTATCTCCTCAGTAGCACTTACGGAAACAAAAGCCATTCAAGGCCCACAACCTACGCACGGCAGTAACAAAACAGGCAGATACTAATCCTCCTGTCAAATTGACATCATCTATGACGGCCAGCTCATTCACAAAATCCAAGTGTCCCCCACTTTACACACGGCAATCTCAAGAGGTTCACAATTACCAACCAATCAAGCCGACACCCGACTCAACGCCGAATCAATTCAATTATTCCGGGAACTATTCCTTTAAAATATTTTAAATGTCTATTGCAATTACTTACGCAGGAGTAAGGTTTTCATTGCCATCTGGCTGAATTGTTTGTTTCCATTGGCACCTTTCCAACTGATCCTCTTCCCGACATTATCCGCAAAAATGTGGGATGTTCCATGTTACACACTTGGTATCACGCCCCCCAATGGATGCTAGAGAAGAAATCTAAAGAAGAAAAAAAGTTTTGCATTAAAGTATCACATTGGAAGATTTTGTTGTCCAAAATGTAAATCTAAGTATTTTCAATCACAATTTCTATAGTGAATCTTTAAATTTGTTTATCAATATGACACTGGTGTGCAGGATATGAAAACTTACATTAGCAGCATAGTTATTTTTTTTATTCTTAAAAGTAATAGCTGGGATAATAGTAATGATTTATAATTTCAATCATGATCACTGTATCTGCTATAACCTACAACCAAAAAAAAACAAATAAAACTTGGGTTTTGTTTTTGGACTGAGCCATACCATATTCTGCCTCAATCGAGAATTGGCAGGGTCTTTCAGCCAGTTCTCAAAATCCTTCTCCTCCTCCATGGAACTCAGCGGAAACTGCATGGTCTCTGGCATTTCCACGTGGCCAACTGGGTCCAATTTACACATGATGTAATTCATGTGTAAATTGGACCCAGGTATGGTAACCTAATGGTAACCCATTAGAGAATATAACATAATGATTTCAAAGTGAATCTTAGAGAGTTAGAGAGTTAAATTCAATACTTTAAGACATACTTTGACATTTTTAATACCAAATATAAAGATATTTAAGACCGATGTTTGGACATATGACTTCTCTGAAAATACTTTGTACACTACATAGGCCTACACTCCATCACTGCAATCTACAATATTATGTATGCTGACACTTTAACAGTCCACTTTTCACACACCATTTCACCGTACTGTGCCTTCACCGACAAACCATTATAATTGGCCCAACAAAGTGTGGCTTTTTAAAAGAGGTTACTTTTGAAACAGTTTCAGCGATTCTCACCTCTGATCTACGGATTATTAGCTGGTTTTCACATCTCTAACAGACGTGCCGACATTCTTTCAACTATCTTTCAGGGATGCGGAACTGTAGGGGACCCCTGAGCCAGATGAGTAGCAAACATCTAAGAACACCCAAACAGACCATATGCATGTAATCAAGAGGGAATTGAGAAACCATGCCAACACTGCTAACATGGAACGGATGGGGGCCTTCATGATGATGATTTTCGTCAACCATGTTTTTAAATGATCATCATCAATCATTCATCAATCCTTAGTACATAGTTTGTACACGGGTATGTCATACGCCCATTCATGTATAAACCAGGTTGTGCACATTTATCAAAACCATGGTAGCCATTGTGATTCTTTGTGTTTTTAACAAAGGACCTGGCTGGTGTGTCATAAATTACTGTGTCCAATTTGAGCTTTAGCTTCTTACCATCCAAATTAAAACCCTGCTCAAACTCACAATGCTATGACAGTCTGACCTTATCAGTTGGTGCACCCAGCGTGACGATGACATGAACCGTCAGTGACCAGCCAGGCAACACTTTTCTGCTCTGTTGGCAACAATGTAGCTTGGTACGCCAGACCGTTCTGTAGCTTTTGAAGCCCGTAGTCTGAACGCACCATAAGGAACTCCTTTGCTGAGCTTGGTTTTTTTTTCTCCACAGAACAAACCTATCACTGGTTCTTTCATGGGAACACGGAGTAGCAGTCCTAGGATGGGCAAGCAACAAGCAAGTGGAGGAAGAAATGGAGGAGCTACAAGAAATAATAATTATATACTAGGTATATTATACTAGTATATAATCATATATAGTAAGAAACATTAAAAACTTATGCATAAATTGAAGTGAGAGAGATTTCTTACTGTGGCATTTTAGTGAGTTGTACGCTGAAGTACACAAATTTGGTCAGTGAACGGAATAGTTTTGAATGCTTGAAACTAGTTTTGAATGTCTGAAGCTCAGTTTTATATCTTTGGAAGGAATTTGTACTCGTTTGAGGTTCCGTGGTTGTGAGTAAGTTTCGCACATGTGAAAAAAAAAATCTGTTTTTGTAATTCCAGTTTGAATACTTGTGAAAAATAATTGAATGCTTGTAATGTAATGTTTGTATTAGTTTAATTAATGGTTATACTACGATACCAAACCCCTTAATTTTATCCCTGAAATTTCATTACATAAACATTAATTATCCATTAAAAATACCATAGCTTTAAAAAAGTAAGGTGAGTATCATTTTAAGGGATTTATTCATGGGTTGGTTCGTGGAGGCACTAGAAATTAAGGGACTTTTTATGCCTTTTGTGCATGGTTTATTAATGAGTTAGTATGTTTTTTTAATTGCATCATTTTAATGTGAATTTAATGAATCACTTCATAAAATGTTTTGTAAAAGAATCTATTCATTAATAATAATCACTGAACTAGTCTGTAATAATTATGTGGCACAATAGAGCCTCCTTACTTCTACATCTTCAATGCCATAGTGACAGCGTACAGTACATGCGCAGGACAATAACCATGTAAAGTAAAAGAACAAAACTTCCCACACATTGTCTCATCACTTGTACATCATTTTTTTTGGTCATGAAGGTCTATAAATTGAGTACAAGTGATGAGACATTGTGCAAGAAGTTTTGGGACAAGAGTTTGCTGGCAAGAGTTGGAACACGAGCACTTGGAAGCCATGATACCATGATAAAATAGGACTGAGACTTATCTTTATTCAGTTCCGTCCTCTGACTGTAACTACAGCTAGCATAAGGTCCTATAATCCATCTTGCTGAATACCTATGGGTACAGTGTTGGATCATTTGTCACAGTGATTCTCATAACTCCTGCTCTGCTTGGGGGATAATGACTGAATAATTTGAGCTCTTTTGAGAAAAATGTTGCGAGGTGTCCAGGGAGAATGAATGGTTGTTGGGGAAAAAAGGCTAGAAAGGCTGGCTGGCTGGCTGAAAGCCTTTTTGTAATCACACTGTCACATCTCCTCAACCCACCCTATGATGCCTCTCCTAGTTTTCACCTTTCCCCATCCTCCGCCACATTGGATGTGCTTCCTATTCATTCTGCACTCTTTCATTGTTTCCTATTTTTTCAGATTCCTTCTCTGTCTCAAAACCTATTGGATAAACTCAAAAATGCATTGTCACAGAGCTAAGAACAAGAAGAAAACAAAACAAAAAAATCTCCCTCTCCCTTGCTAGCCTGGGAGGTCGCTAATGTTTGCACATCTGGGCACTTTACCTTTTGTTCATTATTCTATCTTGACTAGTTAGCCTTCTAGCTAACGGCAGTTAGCTATTAATAGCAGTAATAAGTGGCTTATAAATATGCCATTACTGAATATGTTAGCTAACCTCACCAGAAAATGTCCTTCATGTTTTCCAATTCATTCAATTCAATCACAGCCGGAATGTGCTTGAGGAGGGGCCAGGCCGTGTGTCTCTTTTGATTTGTTGTTGTAATCACATCGCTGAACGATGGAGGTCAGCAGTGAGCCAGAAAATACACATGGTACCTTTAAGTGTGAGGAGGGAAGAAGGGGAAGGGGGCTGTTCAATGGAGAGATGCGTAAGAATTTATAAATGAATGAATGTGATGAATGAATTGATGAATGTATTCCTGGGGAACTCACCATCTCCCTGCTCCTTGTCTTCACATTCACTGTCCCATAACTTCTCCAGCAGGACTCAATCATGTGTGTCAGTTCCATGACGTAATATGTGTGTGTGTGTGTGTGTGTGTGTGTGTGTGTGTGTGTGTGTGTGTGTGTGTGTGTGTGTGTGTATGCATGAACATTCAATCATGCACATTGCGAGGTCACCCACTCCCAGCGGGCTCATGGGCTAAGGTAAACTTTGACTCATTATTTTACCTTCTCCCACATACGCACACACACACACACACACACACACACACACACACACACACACAGTCTCTTACCAGTGGGAGGTGAGGGTAGCGGTCTCAGCTGGTACAAACTCAGCCTCATTACTGTACCTTCCCATCAGCACACACTTGACTGGAGATGAATAAGCCAAGGGCGACCACTGAGAGTAAACCATTTACAGTTACACACAGGTCAGCGGGTTCTGACCTCTTCCATAATCTATACCCGCACATGGGAACATCTACACTATAAGAAAATATAGTAATAGGCTATTAAGCATGTTGGGATTTGACTTTCCAAAGATCCCCATGTATGTGTGAATAGAATATAAACAATTAGGGTTATATAAATGTATGCAGCCAACAGTTCAGCATGTTAAGTAGACTGTATGAGTGGCAAATATGGGAAGGAATATGGATTACTTACATGTATGGATAATGTCTTTAATGTATTTTATGTTTTAGTGTTAGTTCAAAGGCACAGGTTGCCGTCTAGCCATTAGGAATCCAACATGAAATAGTATATGCTTCTCATCCCTCGGTCAAAAGTTTCACATTTGCAGGAGAAGACACAATGAGAAAGAGCAAAAATAGCTGAGTTTCCATTTCATTCAACTGATTTTATGTAAATTATGATGTATCGAATTACAAAAGCTGAATGGAAACGTCAAAGTTCGATAAAATTTGCTCAATTTTAGAAAGAATCTTGGTCACACTTTATTTAGAAAGTGCTATGGTGAGCTAAAATAAGTCGTCACTCATGTACTTGCTGCTGACTTTTTAAGTAGGTCAAACGTTTTGACGTCTGCACAGTTAGTTGAGTTAATCTGTTTCAGCCGATGTCCGTTAGCTGTTTGAAGTTAGCAAATGCTAACTTTTCTTCTCCACTAAAGATAGGCTAAGCTGCGTTAATTTGTAGTATTTAAGGGGCTGTACTAAGTTAAAGGTACCTGTTCCATGATGCTTACCAGCTTAGGTTTGCTACTATGCAGATTTTAATGAGCAGAGATAGTGAGAGAATCGTATGCTACTTTAACGTCGTACAAACGTTAGCTTTCAGTTGAGTTTTGACAGTTTGCTAAGCACTCGTGCAACAGACACATCTGCACTCAAACAAGTGTGACACTTTACGGCCTTAATATTCAGACCTGCGTTGTCACCATAGCAACCAATCCTTAAAATTCCAAAGTCGCCATTCCATGCTGTACTAGCCAAATTACCATTTGTAACAGTGGAAGGACCGTTCTATCCATTCAAGTTCTGTGGTTTTCCCCCTCCACATTGCGGAGGCTGATGCCACAGATGTTGAGCTGCTCAGATAAACTTAGACCACAACCTGTCGTATGTTATTAAGAAGGTGCATGCATAATGGAGGATGAAGGACACACACACACACACAGCTGCCATTTGCAGTGAGGTGCTAAAACTAAGCAGTCTGGGAGATATGCTGATGAGCCAGTATGCTCACACATACACACACACACACACACACACACAGAGCCTATATTCAGAGGAAGTCATCATAACACCTTGACGCAATCTTCATTGTCATTGTTCATTGCGTCCAGAGATTTTTTTTAATTTACTGTATTTATTTTTGTATCATTTCTACTAGTTTTTAATAAATATTGTGGTGTATAAAAGCCCCTCATCACAGCCCTTGCTGTCTCAGTGCAGATGGCTGGCATCACATCACCACCTCCAACAAACTCCACCTGTCAAAATGGCTGCTGTATGATAGAATACAGCAATATGATTCCCTGCAGAAATCTGCATAATTGTGAGAATTTGCAATATAACCCGGAGGCTTTTCTGATTCCTCTGGTAATCTGTTACCCTCCTCTGTAAGCAGAATTGTAGATTATAGGAGTGTGTGTGTGTATCTGCAATTTAACACACCACATAGATACTGTTTATATGGGTTTCTTTCACAGAAACAGATACAATGAGGAGGCATTTCAGACAGTCAGGGCATATTGTAGCATCACATTGCTTGTCACAAAACTCTACGGGCACACACACACACACACACACACACACACTTGATGACTGGAAGCCTGCTCCCTCTGCAAGCAGCATCGAGCAGGAAATTGCTGTCATTTGTTTTGTTTGTCCCTAGAGGGCTGCGCTCTCAAAGCTTGATCAGGGGGGAGAAAATTCAATTAACAAAAAGTTTTCGCACAGAGCCGAGGGATATACGGCCTTTTTTTGTTCTCAGTTCCGCCGTTTTAATTTAAACGTCCTCCTCGCTCTCTGCCTTTCTCTCTGATTTTCTTTTCTATATTGCTCTATGGGAACATATTGCGCTCGCTCGGCTGTTGTCATTTTTTTTTACGGCAGCTCTGAAACCCATTTCCAGCTTCCTCCAGAGTAAGAGGAAATCTACTACAGCCTGACATTAACTTCTCTTTCTTTTTTTCTCTCTCTCTCTCTCTCTCACTCACTCACTCACTCACACACACACACAATGTCTTGAAAGCACTTACTCTTTGATTTACTATTTACTTTTTAGAAGACGTAGTAAATTTACAATGTTCTACTTCACTATTTGATCTCTCTCTCTCAGAGTTTAGGCAGCCTACTGTTTTCTGGACACACATGGAGCCATGTACACGCATATACACACATTTGCACACACACACAAACACACACATGCACATGCAAGCAGCTTGAGTATAATTCTCCATGGGAACCTCAGCCGGTAGCTTCCAGACAACTTCCTGTTTCCCAAGAGATGGATAGGCTAATAAACTGTAAAACAGTGAGTGTGTGTGTGTGTGTATATGTGCACATGTGCATGGCTATGCCCCTGTCTTTGTGTGTGTGTGTGTATGTGTATGTGTGTGTGGTTACTATGCAGGCCAATGCTCTCTTGTCAGAGAGCAACCGAGGTTAGGGGTCGCTTTACTTGCCCAAGAAAAACATGATGCATTATGCAAGCAACTTTTTAAGGTCAAGAAAGTGGAGAGGAGAGAGAGAGAGAGAGCGAGAGAGAGAGAGAGAGAGATGAGAGACACAAATGGGAGTAAAGAGAGGAGGGTTACTGGAGACAGGGGAATAAAAGAGTAGGAGGAAGGAAAGAGAAACAGAAACACATTGAAATAGTTGATATGCACATGTAAGCTAGTGAAGGCTGTTTCCCACTAGGTTAGTTGGCATGTATTGACTATGTCTAGCCAAGCTTGCTAAAGCCCAGCCAAGATGTCAGCTTCACCTCTCTGCCTACAAAACACACAGCATGCCTACTGAGCCTCAGGAGCAGTTATTTGTACCTAAGGTCAGACTGAATAGGGCAAAATGACTTTCATATACTCTGCTCCCACTTCATCAAACACACACTGCAAAACAGTCATTTAAGACTTGTATGTCAAAATACACCCGTATTATCACCTTTAAAGGTCCCATATTCTACACTTTCCAGTGTTTTATTTTCTGTCTTGAGGTCCATTCAAAGCTGTGTGTGTGGTGTCATGTACCAAAAACACTCTCAATCCATTTTACACATTCATTTTCCAGCATCTCTCTGAGCCTTACCAAGAACAGGCTGTTTCTGTTGCTGTGTCTTTAAGGCTCATTAACATGAACGACCCCTCTGTTCTGATTGGCTAACCGTTTCAAGAGTGAAACGTGAGACACCGCAGCCCGGCAGCTACAGGTAGGGAAAACTCTCCGGTAATAAACAATGACAACCGCTCAACCCCTTTGAAAAAAACACTTTTTTAGTCTATTATTTCTTACAAAAATGATAATGAGCGAACCTTTGTGACGCCACAAAGTTACGGAAGTCCAAACGGCTCGTTTAGAGGCTCGCTTTTCTAATATGGATTGTGTGGATTTAGTTGGCGACCGTGCGTTTTGATACTTTCACCATGTTTAGACAGCACATCCAACTCCTTTATAATCAAAGAGGCAAGGGGAATCCTGTTTTACACGATATAGGACCTTTAATTATATATAGTGTAATACAATACTTAAAAGGTACTTAAAATGTAAATTAAGTTCTTGATTGGCACTTTTTTACAGACTGGTTCCTCCCCATGTATTTTAAGAGTTACTGAATGAACTTATCAACTTCTTTTTTTTTTTCTTTCAAAATGGACATAAAGCATTTTTGGAATGGAACTTCTTGTTTTTACGTTTGCGTGCGCTTTGTGTGAACTCCATGCGTGTCTGTGCAAAAATAGTGCTAAAAACAGCTATCTGTATACAAGCCACATCCTGCCTCTATAGAAAAAAACCCTGTCTATTACCTGACGAACAGTGGGATTGCATGCTAGGACACCAAAACATCCCACCACCTCCCCATCCTCCCAAATTCTGCAACAAAGGGTTTTCTTGGTGCCTCTATAAGCAAAGGTGCATACCAAGTACTGATGACGCTGTGACTTCAAATCTGACTCTGACTCACCTTCATCACATCTCATCCTCCTCTCCCTCTCTCATGCTTCCAATCTTTCGCCGCTGAGTACCGTCTCATTAAACAGGAATGCCGTGAATAATCTGATGAAAAAAAGAGGTGACACTCATCCAGTCATAACACGCGATTCCCTCAACTCGGGATCACAGTTGAATCTTCAGTGGTAATGCATAGTACATTAGGTCTGATAGGGTTCAGTGAACAAAATGTTAGGGGTATCTGTGAGACTGTGTGTGTGTGTGTGTGTGTGTGTGTGTGTGTGTGTGTGTGTGTGTTGTAGGTCTCACACAGACCTTGCCCCTTGAGGGTTGACTCCCTTCAGAGTGATGAGAATCAAGACTCTACAGCTGTGAGTGAGTGTTTGTGTGTGTGTGTGTGTGTGTGTGTGTGTGTGTGTATGTGTGTGTGTGTGTGTGTGTGCGTGCTATCCATTCTTCCTCTCACAAGCTTATTGCATTTAGGTTTCTTCATCTCTTGACATCATGGACAAACATCAAATACAGTCCATTTCTTTCTTTTACTACTGGAAACAAGTTCACAATCTCAATCTCATAAAACCAAATTCATACAGTGAACAAACTTAAAATATGTTTTAAGTTTGTCCATAAACATGACTTATTGGAATAAGATGTGATAAGGGGTTAATATCAAATACAAACCACCTTTCTTAAGACACATGTATAAATATGTACTTTGCATTTAAATTTGTAATAAAAAAAAAATAAAAAAAATTGCAGATATGAAATTCAAACATTTGTCTAAAGAAAAATTATGAAGGTTGAGTGTATCTTTCCAACAAAGTGAGGTTTATATGATAAAATCAGTATGTCTTTACACCGCTTGCACTGAGAAAATATGTTCAAAAAATAATTCAAATATATTGAATTGCATTCAGTCAAATATTGACTTGCATATATACATCTTCTCTGTGACTTCAAATTCAGCATATGGGTGTGTGATTATTTGCTGTGAGTGTAGTTCCATCATGCAAGGTCTCAGGTGTTTTGCAGCAAAAATACTATATAACAGAAGTCATTAGACCAAAACATTGACAAACTCAACAGGCACAGAGGAAATGTGTGTGTGGTCTTCTGGTCCAGTGGTCATCACATGCAAAGCTCAGTGAACTGGACTGTTTGTGTTTTTCTATTAATATTCATGTGATTCTGCCTGTTGTGGACACAAACAACACATATACAAACACATATACAATTCTGCACATGCATATATGCTGCAGACCCATACCCTTACATGCATATTTGCACACACAAGGATGGATCTATCTATAGACACACACACACACACACACACACACACACACAACACACACAAACAAGTAAGCTGCCAAAAATACCATTAGGCATCTCTCACAGTCTTGGGGATGTTTACATATGTGAAGTGTTACACACTCGGCTTACTTCACAGCGGATATGCTCTGTGTCATGTCACAGGCTGTCAAAACATATCACCCTTAGATAGAGTTTGCATATGTTATTCCTATATTCTTATTTTTAACTGTGGTTATGGGTATGACAGGGACAAACCATCACCAAAAAACACTGTTTATCACAGTGAAGGAGCTTTGAGGGTATTGTGGCTTTTATACAATGTGTAACATCAGCACGGCCGGATTAACCATATGGGCAACTGGGCGAGTGCCCAGGGGCACCAAGACTCCCGGGGCACCAAGCAACCGATGGTTTTTTTTTTGGGTTTTTTTCATAATAAAAAAAATAAAATACATTTAATTGCAATAATACAGTAGGCCTACATAAGTTTGGGACAACAGTGACCAAAAAATTACTCACGTTAACTTCTTGTCCCACAATGTGTCTCGCTGTTTTGTCCTCTCTTTCGCGCCCACGGGCCGCATTGATCCTCCCGATCCAAGCCCCGATCGCCTTGGTACCCATCGGTGCCGAAAACAGCGTTCGCCGGGCACCCGGTGACGCATCGACGTCGGGACCCCCGCCGAAATCTCGGCCGGATCACCGGGAACAAATCGGCGCCCAGCTATCGGCACTGGCCGGCACCGTGCCCCCAGGAAACTCCGGGAAGCGTCGGCCGACGCGCAGAAACTACCATGCTCTGTGTGTTTCTCTCTCCTCCGACAGAACAGACGGCTGTCAGGTGGACAGAGCTCGCGCATATGCATGGAAATAAACAACTTACCGCGGTCCCTCTGTCCCAAATGCATCAAGCCAGCCAGTACCAAAAGTAAAAGTATAAACTTTCTTATGATTTAGACGAATAATATACCTGTTGAGATTAGTAATGATATTTCATTAAGATCAACAAAAGATAAAACTGTATTAAGTTATGATTTCTAATAACATAATTTCACATTAAACATAATTTATAAACTGAAAATGTAGTGGAGTAGTAGTAAGCAAAAAGTATGTATAAAAAAACAATCAAGTAAAGTACAGATACTATAGAATACTTAGTAAGAAAGTATTTCTACTCAAGGACCCATACACCCCTGTGGATAGGTATGGTTTGTGTGCTGCGGGGTGGGGGTGGGTGGGCACTTGAGTCGCTGGTGCCCAGAGGCACCATGAAGTCTTAATACGGGCATGAACATCAGGTAAATATAAAAACAGGAGAGAGAGTTTTATAATCAATACAGGTGGATATTTCCTTTCTCCAGCAAAACCAACCCAACTGACAATCAATTGGAGGCTGACTTTGTAGACTCTACATCTTTGCTGGAGCTTTTACATCTAAATCAATTTAATTTCAGAGTAGTCTTAACAGTTATCAGCTGAGGTTTGACTACTATTGGTTTTTGAAGGCAGATACCGATATTTTTTAATTGAAGCTGCCGATAGCCAATATTTTGTGTCGATATTCAGTATCTATCTAATGTTTTATGCTTTAAAACAAACAAAATAAATTACATGTATTAAGTGTTTCCCCCAGAATTGTATTCTTGGCAGGATGGAAAAGCCTCTGAAACAGTATTTAGACCATTAAAACTCTCCATTAAACTCAGGATGGTGCTACTACTCCTACTAATAATAATAATGACAACCGTCATCATCATCATCATCATCATCTTCATCATCATCATCATCATCAAAACATTTATGCCTACTTGTGTGGAATCTGATCAAAGTGTCCCATTAGAAACAATGTATGTTAAGGGCTTCCCATAGACAACCACTGTAATATTGATGAATTCTGTGATTTAGGCTGATAAGACAGGTGTGTTTTTACATAAAACTGCATTAATGACATGTTCAGTATCTGAAAATGTAGTTTCTTCTCCCAAATGTGTTTGTAAGTGAAAAAAAAAAAAGCCAAGAGGATCATGATGGAAGCAGACAGGAGGAGAGCAGCACTGCAGTGTGACTCCATTAGATCAGACCTTCACACAACACTGAGGACGTGAATCACTAATGAACTGTCATACAGCAGGGGAGCATGATGAGGGGCCTTGACCATGAATGGTAGTGAACACACACACTCACACACACACACACACACACACACACACACACACACAGCCATGGTGACGTGGCTCGTGGGAACTGAGGCTCGGCGACGTGAGAACCGACACTGACTTGAGGTCCTTAAACTCTGAACCTACCTACAGTAGACAGATAGACGCACAAACAAACACACACACACACACACAGATTCCTCATTACTGAAGACATTTGGGGTTGATTGGTCTCCTGGAGCCGGACCTCTGAACCACTCGTTTCTGTCTGTGGTTGTATCTGCTTGTTAACTACCATAATTACATGATCTTTGCTCACTGATGTATTACAACCCAAAAAAATATATACTTTCAGAGACATTCATTTATGTTTTTTTCCCTTGAAAGATAGTTTTAGATATATACTATGAATTTTGATCGTAAAGATTCATGTCAGCCTGAAAAGGTGATAAACTATTTTGCCAATTAAAAGTACTACTAAGCACACCTTGGGCTTCTTTCTTGGTTTGTGAAAGAAATTCATTAGCGACTGGATCTCAAAAATTGTCGTCTCAGTAGCTCAGTTGCTTCATTTATTATTTAAAGGGTGTAACAGAATATGCAGAGACTTTATAAAAATGTTAGAAGCCCATAAATGTACACATCCAATCAGAGTTTTCAGGTGCATGCACACGCTGCCTCGTCACAACACACTCAAGCCGAACCCGCAAATCACAAAATTCAAAACTAGCCACAGTAAACAAGTGACTATGAGCAGAAATTTGTGATTCACAGAGCTTCCCATATGGGGATTCCTGGGACTAAATCATATGTAATAGAGATCGGTGGATTAATGTGTGTTTGGGGTCCATGATAAGAAAACATCGGCATATGAGAAGTGTCAGCTGTAAGACAAACCATTGGTTCAGTCATGCTGCCATTCAGACTGAGTCTTCCATCTTACAAATGGCAGCTCAGTTATCTTACATGGCTTCTCGTGTCTTCTTCTTCTTCTGTTGACCTTTTACTGTCATGCGTCTCTGCTCGCCAAACAGTCATAAGTCAACAAGCAAGCGACAGCGAGGATGCTGACACCAAATGGATTATAAATGTCACACGCTAATGTTGAAGAATAAAGATTTGATTGAATGATTGTGATGTGAAGTGTGCTGCGTATGGAACTGATGTTTTTATTAAGTGATACGGAGCCCAAGGCAAATTTACCCACTGGGAAAATCAAAGTATATCTTATCTTATGAAAATTCAACTCTGTCCTGTTTATCTCCTCATGTTATTAGGCTACGTTTCATAATATGCAGTATTTTCCCCTATCACATTGATGTAATATTGAACTGAAATTGTGATTTAATTGAACACTTTAGCCTGATGGGGCTCTGTAAGAGAAGACCATGAAATATTACATTAAATGTTAAATGTTAGAGGTGATGTTAAAGGAATACAATGAGCTTTTGGGAGATTGGCCCGTTGGTCAACTTACCTGTTAGGTGATGACAACATAGACACCAAAACCATCCATGTGTCCCTGGTACGGTGGCCATTTTAGGACATCTTCCTCTGACTTTGTCATTTGTAGATGTACTTTTGATGTACTTTAGATGGACTTGCAGCTGTCTTTTGTGAGATTTAGGTGGACTTGCATCAGGCTTAGCTGTTTCTAAGCAGACTTAGATGAAGATGTATCAGGTTTAGCTGTACTTTGTCAAACTTAGATGGTGTTCATCAGATTTAGATGGACTTGAGTCAGGTTTAGCTGTCTTTTGTCAGACTTATAGGGAGTTGTAGCAGGTTTAGCTCTACTTTGTCAAATTTAGATGGCATTAGCTGACAAACAGGCCCGGACTGGCCATCTGGAGCACCAGGAGTTTTCCCGGTGGCCTGGCCTGCTAAATGGCCCGCAGGCCGCAGATTTAAGAAAAAAAAAAACATTTTTTTTTTTTGCCCGCAGTCAGGCCACTGAACTTAGAAGCAGGCCAGGCCAGGCCAGTGTTTCTACAATAGTTGCGGCAGCGCGATAGCAAAGATGCTCTATACACAAGATGACGCATTACAAGCTGCGCCGATGGTATGAAATGGTATACACTTCCTGTCTCCTAAGTGGGCGTGGTCGCCTCTCCCCCCCACCTCGTTTGGAAGTGTTGTGAACGCTGCGCGCTGTGACGAATACCCGCGTGGCCAATAGAAACGAGGCAGCCAGCCAGGCACGGAAGGCTAAAAGCTGTTGTAATTTTGGCTGTACTCAAGCATAACCGGCGCTTGAAGATGGACGGTGGAAAAAAGAGTTGCCCACCTCTGCAGGCTGGCAATCAGGGCAGTGAGGGTCTGTCTAAGCCCACCTTCACCCAGCAGCTGTCCATCCCTCCTGACTCCTGCAGTACCTCCAGCTAAGCTGTTGTATATATGTTAATTTGTTTTAGTTTTTTTGCATCTCACACACTTACTCTAGTTTGACACCCATACACTTCATTCAACACCCTGCACCCACCACTGATGAACTGATGCCCACACCTCATTTTCTATTTTGTAAGTACATTAGTTATTTATTTAGTTATTTATTATTTAATAAATATTGGTTAAACATTAGTCCTTGTGTCGTCTCCCTCCTTAATTGGTTTTATTTGAGGTTCATAACAGTACATTGTACTAAGCAGTTGTTGGCTCATTAGTTTGTGATTCACATGCACTAAAATTCACCAAAATGCAAAAGTCTTTGTAACTAAAATTTTCCTGGTGGGGGACCCCAGACCCCCCGCTTAAAAAGTGGCCTGACTGGGGCTATATTTTGCGCTATATTTCCCGGCCTGAATGATTTTCCCAGTCCGGCCCTGCTGACAAAGTCCAGCCAAACCTGACACAGGTCCATCTAAATCTGACAAAGAACATCTAAGAATGACAAAGGCAGCTGAGGATGTCCTAAAATGGCCACTGTACCCTGGTAGATCATTGGTTCTGGTGCTCCATGCTAACACTTAGCATACACTATGTGGAGTGATTACCTGATGACCAGTTAGATTCACAGGTTGACACACTGCCCATGTTCTGACACCATAAAACACACTTGGTAGACAGTGCTTTATCTCACATGGGACGTGCTTTATCTCACATGGGACGTGCTTTATCTCATGTGTATTCTTCTGCTTCAGAAAATCCTACATGCCATCACATACTGACAGCACATCAGTGTCAGACGGTCAAAGGTAACAAGTTCAGCAGACTAATTACTCCACATTGTTCAAGTCACTTCTATACGTTTTGACATTTTGAGAAATTTGAGAAAATAGTAAGAAAGTAAAGAGAATCCAGTACTGAACAGCTTAAGTGTCCCTTAAATAATGAATATTAGGTTTATTTGGTTGAGATTCTGTCTGAGGTATCTCTTCAGTGAACATACGCTCTCCACCGTATTTTCAGCACAGACTCATTATGTATGTTTCCTATGTTGTTTTCCGCCTCGGCATGCTGGAATACTCTCACAGCAAATCAGTGTCAGAGGGTCAAAGTTAACAAGTTCAGCACTAGCGTTGTTAATTACTCCAGATTGTTCTCCCATGCAGCCCCTTTGTTTCTTAACAAGTCTGAAAAATGTCACTGCCATTCATGTAAGATCTTTACCTCTTTATAATATCAACAAGTTGTGAGAGAAGTGAATACATCTCAGTATCAATGGAGATATTTCACATATACAGCATAATAATTGCTGGTGTTGGTTGAATCTTTAGTTGTTTATGTATGCCAGGAGATCAAAACTAAGCCACGGCTTAGACTTCACAAGCTCTTTTGAAATTTAGGAAGGATGTTCCTCTTGGTTTTAATTGGTCCTAGGGGACAGATGTCGTTCTCCCATGGTGAAAGCATTCAGATGCACAGACACAGCAAAATCCTCTCAGGCAGAGCAACTTAAAAGTCTCATTTTATTCAGTTTACATGATTGTGTTTTCAATTATTTTATGACTCAGATATATATCAAATCAGATCAAATATATGTAGTTAGGGAATTTTTTAATGGTATTCATTGAATGAATTTAAAGACTAAGTCCTTATATTGGTCCCTGATTGGTCTCTAATTCAAATGAGGTAAACCGGCTGAGTGGAGGCTTTCCAGTTTGAATGCTGCAAACTGGCCTGATTGGATGGATTTCTGTAGTTCTTTAGTAAGCAGGACCAAGTCCAGTTGTGAGTTGGTCTGAAACTGCTTGTAAAATTTTTGAAAATGCAATAACTTTAAATTTAACCACTAAAACAATCAAATTTGAACAATGTATTCGTTAATTATCTTTGATCATACATTTATATAAATAGAGTAAATTTGAATTCCCCTTTAAAGTCTGAAAACTTTAATTAATTTACTGGAATACATTTTGAGCAAATCTCATTCAAGAGCTGAACCGAAGAACGACATTGAAAAAAATATGAGCTATTCAGAGCCACAAATCACTGGAGTGTGATAACATAATTCAATATCCTCTGTGTGTCCACTTGGCCTGTGTTTCACCCCACTGCCAGTTGAGCCGGTCCCAAGATGATGCGATCACCCCGTCGTAACGTTTTCAGATACAAATTCTTTGACGGCCACACAACCAAGTGTCAACAAGATTTGATATCAGCACAACATTAACGACACAACAACAAACTAATATGATGGAACCTCTTTTCATGGTAACAGTTAGCGATTTTTAAAATTGAAACTATGTCTTTGTGAGCTGTATTTCAAGGTTTTTAGCTTTAATTGGAGCCAATGACTTCCGGGTTGACGGCTAAAAACGGTACATGGGAAGTCAGAAAGTAACGGGAGTAGAGCAAACGCATTGTGGATTTTGTTATTTTCATAGGATTTGTTGACGGTAAACAATGCGCCAGCCTTATCCTTTAAGTCCCACATTAGTCCAGTCCAGTTTCCCATTGACTGGAACAAAGGTGGTTTTTGTGTGGGACGCCATAATTAAGCATGTTGATCTGAGGGTGTCTGACACCTCGCGATTCCTGATCCCCGTTCCCTTTGTCTCTGAGAGGTTACGCTGCGGTCAGTACAGTTTATAGCGCTGCAGCTTTAACGCTGTGGCGCTCTCGCAGCACAAAGTTGCTACAGCAGAGTGTTGTGAATGAAATTACTGTTTTGACGTGTTTGTAGGATCAAAGTGGTCACTAGTTTGGATTGGTATCTTCTAGGGTTAGATATATCACACCAATATTGGCTTTTTATTGTCAGTGTCAGTGTTGCCCACCTCTAATATGATGGATATGATGCAGTGTGTTTAGTTACATATTTATCGTTAGAATTGATCAATACTACACTGGTTGTCTATGGGAAGTCTTTAACCTGAACTGATTCTAATGCAACATTTTGATCAGATTCCACACAAATATGCAGGAATATGTTTTATAATCATCATGCTGGGTTTCAATGGAGAGTTTTAGTGTCCCGTGATGGTCTAAATGCTGTTTCAGAGGCTTTTCCACTCTGAAAAGAATAAAATCCTGGATGAAACACTGAATCATTGTGATTTTTAAAAATGTATGGCATGAAAATGGTCAAACATAAAGGTATTGAATATCAGCACAAAATATGATATCATATATTATATCAGCAGCTTCAATCCAAAAATTCTGCTGTCAGTATTGGCCTTCAAAAACCCTTAGTGATCAAATCTTATACTGTAGTCCTGACATTAAAAGTACTGGTGCTATTCTGGTTTGATTTGATAATAGTAGGCTACTTTACAGTATTATAGAGGTCTGTTAGCATGACTAACATGTACATATAACAACATATCAATGAAATGTAAACATATGTACAGGCAGTCAGTGAAGATAAACTGTGGATTATGTAAATTGATATCCCTGCCCTACGTGCAGATAAAAAGCCTAATGGACGTCCACTAGCATGGCTCTTAGGTGTGTGGGCTGTATGTTTCCCCCATCTGCAAATAAATACAGCGTGTGAATCCAGTTTATGTGCATTAGCTGGCCTCCTGACAGGCATTAGCATCTGATCTCTAAACCAATACACAGCTCTGGAAATGACTGAGAGGGGTATGCAGCGGGTCAGAGGGGAACACATTCACATGTATGTATGCACATTCACGAGTACACACACACACACACACACACACACACACACACACTGTCATGTATTCTGTTTGCTGTGATTCCATCTGGGCCGGAGACCCCACTGAGTGGCACGAAGGCTTGTTTGGAGCAGAGGAATATTTGCCGGGTTGGTGGTGTGTTGAAACTATCCTTAGCTATCCTCAAGCTGAGTAAACAGTACAAAGGCATTCCCTGGGTCGTACCGCAGGCCAAGTGTGTGTGTGTGTGTGTGTGTGTGCGCACTGTTTTTATGAATGTCCCAAAAGTCTCTCTTTCCCTTCATGAACTTTAATGACGCTAAGTGTAGCATTTTAACCTCAATAAATCGTTACCACATTAGTATAATTACCGGACCTTCACTGACAAGACTGGCAGCCTCTACCGGCCTCTACACTGCTTTTTAGACAGGTCAGATTTGGAGGGAAATCTGTTTGATTGCTTTATGGCACAAAACAGGAAGAGGGCGCTGTTCTTCCAGCACAAGCAGAGCTAAAGCTTTCAGAGTTTCTGGCAATGGCAGATGGTGGAAGAAGTGAAAGGCCAACTGGTGGTTATGGGAAATGTGGTCTTAGTTTTGAGAAACTGGCACTAACAATACTACTGGTGTGACATACAGACTACCAGTCCATGGTTTTGTTTATGGCAATTATACCAAGATATCTATATAGATATAGATTTAGATTTTATAATGATATATTGATGTTTAAAAATGCTACACAAAGCACCTCTAAAGATTCCTTCAGATTTCTAATCAATATACCTATGTATCTATCTGAGTCACTCTGTAGTCCATTGAACTATTAATAAGATAGACAGAGAGGAGTTGTAAGGACTTGCAAAGGTCACCAAATGTCACCCAGCATGGTGTCCTTCACTTGTCCTTTAATAACATTAATATGCATGTGCTTGCACTTTCAACACATACAGTGCATTAAATCCTGAAATAATACAAGATAGTTACAAGTTACAAGCACGCTTGTTCAATAGTGTTTCACCGTATGTTTTTGCTGCAATGTGTTTCTTATTAAACATGAAGAGAGTTGAATGATGTTCTGTATGATTGCATTGCATTCAAACTGATGCATTAGACAATGAAAGGAAAACTTGGTATGATTCACTTTCAATTAGAGAAGAAGAGTTAGGGTTAAAAATTGAAATATTTTGAAACTACATCATTTGCAATTTGGTTGATTCACACATTCCAGTATCATAAGTGTGTTAAGTGTGATTTTTACATTTTTACTTACATTACGTTAAAAAGGTCAGTTTTAGTATCTTATGAATTACCAATATGTTTGAAAGTGCCCCATCTTTAAAGCTGAAAAATATGTTGCAATCTAGCTAAAAGTGTACAGCTGGGCAGCCTCAGCAGACCATAATCATAATGTAATACAACACACTAACATGGATTGCCTTTATAATCTGAGCGCTATCCAACATTTGCCTGTGCGCACCTGAAACTCTCAGCCCTGTTACTCTGGGATAACCAGAAGGCTTTGCTTTTCTAGTTAAAGGATAAGATTTCACTTTTGTTCTCCTTGATTCAGCGTTGTGTATGAAAACACCTTATCGTCTCCTCTCAGTACCTTTCAGTCCCTCCCAGTCGTTTCCTTCCGAGAGGGAGGGAAAACCCAGCGGGACACCGGGCCTGTTCAACAATGAATCTTGATGCTGGAAGGTGGAAATCCACCAAAATGCAACCGCTTCCCGCTTGAAAAAAAGCTCTGCATTGCCAGGCCGTGGTACAATGTGTTGTCCCACTCACAAAGGCAATCAGAAACACTCATCTTTATGAAACAGAACATTATGATGTACACTGAGCAAGCTTTTCATTATGGCAAACATGTTTGGGCATTGTTTGCTTATTGTTTTGCTATTAAAGTGAACTCTATGGAAGCTGACAACAGGATATTGATTCTGAAATTTAAAGGAAGCAGGTTCGTGTAATTAGCTCTCCAATCTAGACCCAATTAAATTGACTTGGGCTGGCACACACACACACACACACACACACACACACACACATGATTAATGAATACAACATGATGTTTATTACCTGCTTGACCAATCAGGAATCTCATTCCAGTGGCATCAGCAGTGAGTTCAGTTGTTACCTCCGCCAAGGAGGTTATGTTTTCGGTGCCGTTTGTTTGTTTGTTTGTCTGTTTGTTTGTCTGTTAGCAGGATTACGGAAAAACTACTGGCCCGATTTTCATGAAACTTCTTGGAAGGGTGTAGCATGGGCTAAGGAAGAACCCATTAAATGTTGGAGCGGATCCGGATCCGACTCACAAATAAGCAATAATAGCACAAACCTTGGCGGAGGTCTGCGCTCTCCGAGTGCCCTTCTAGTTATCTCCAGCTCTTGGTTGTGGATGTTGTGGTGTTTTCCATTTACTGGAGCACACACACACACACACACACACACACACACACACACACAGAGTTGTGGACCCCAGGAAGACTAGTAGGCTCTGAGGCGTCAGTCAGCTAATGGGATCTGAATAAAAAAATTGCCAGCTCATGAAAATGAAAGTTTTGCAACATCATTAACACCGTGCAGCCCAAGGCGTTCCCTTTGCGGTCTCTTCTTGTCGACAGTCTTCCCCCATTAATATACAACATGCAGTTCAAACACATTGAAACAACTTAACTCAGCACAGTAAAACCCAAAACAATATGAACAATATGATTTATGATCAAGCTTCTCTAGATCATTTGGGAAATTTAAATAACTAAATTAATAATTAACTAAATAATTTGGAGGGCAGATTCTTTTCTTTTCAGTATACATAGTGACATCTGTATTGACAAGGTCTCATAATAAACCTAAATGCCACTGATATGAGTTTTGAACTCAGATAAACATTTAAGAGATGTGACTTTTTTTTATTTTAGTAGGTCAATTTCAGCTGCAAGTTTTCATCTAACTGTGCCTCCTGGTTCCCAGATGAATAATGCTAACAAGCCATGTTACGGAAAGTGAAGGGTGGAAACCTTTCCCCCAGTGTCCCAACTGTGTCTGGTGAAGAAACAGAACCAAGTAAAATTTTAATGAAACTGATGGGGTGTCATTGGCACATTGTTTTTGCAATTTCAGTGTTTCAGTCTCTGTGTATCTTCTAGGCTGCAGAGAGAGTTGGTGATGTGTAAGCAACTTTTCAATCCTTCTAATTCCTGCTGCAACTCCAAGATTGGAGGTTCGAGGAGAGGGTGGGGGAGTGTGTGTGTGTGTGTGTGTGTGTGTGTGTGTGTGTACCACCCGACACTGCAAACACTGATAATGAGGTGTTTGACAGCACGGGAAGAGCACACACACACACCTGCAGAGACGCACATACACATAGCACCCATGGAGACACACACACACGCTCCACTCCAGTCCAGTCCACTCTCCTCTGTAGATGAACCAATGAAAAGCCCTGAGGCATTTCTGGACTCAAGATGGAATCAGGTTAAGTGGTGCTTGGCCTCGCATGGACACTGAGTAGAGACTGGCCAACATTTGCGCTGCGCTGTGTGTGTGTGTGTGTGTGTGTGTGTGTGTGTGTGTGTGTATGTGGAGTACATTCTGCAGTAGCTTCCAGAATGCATCCTCTAGCTCCATCCTAGACACACACACATTTTTTTTGTGTGTGAAATTCTTAATGTACTGTATACATTTGGTCTTTCCCCTGCTCAAGGCTTTTTGAATAGATTTCATGTTTGCTATTGTGCCCCAAGAGTCTTCGATCCCCCATCCTTGCCCATATAAATTCCTTATCTCTAGCAACATTAACATTAAGCCTCTTTAAAGGCTGTGGGAACCCTGCAAACACACATATGGTTCAATGGTTGATGAGAAATATACATGCATTCTCACAAAAACACACACACAATACATCCACCGCACATGGAGAGCATCCTAGTTTTTTTTTGCACAATAGCAATCATGTAATGTATTTCTATATGATAAGGAGCCATGAGGATTCTACCAAATAGCATTAGCCTTGGGAAATGTTTCAGCAAAACAAGCTTTAATATTTTCCCTGAAAAGCCTTTTTTCCTAAATGGAGGCCGTTATTAAGGAATGACTCTCCCTCTGCCTGAATGTGTCGCCCTCCGTTCTGCTAAAATGTTCAATTGAGGCCACGGTACGCATTGCATTATATAACGTCATTATGTAAATAGGAAAAGGGAATGCGGACGTGTGCAGCTTCATGAGAGCATTGTAGTCGTGTTATGGGGATTTTGCCAATGCAGTAAAGAATATTAGTTTTGGCGTGTGTGCCTTGTTAGATAACATACATGTGGTGAGGAGTGGGAGGAAAGGGGAGGGGGTGGGGGTGGGTGGGGTTGATGATGACATGCAGAAACTGAAGGATGAATTCAAATCCAATTAGCCTGTCTGTAGAAGAGACAGAGATATCAATTTCTCCACCGACAGTAGCCTCAATAGACCAGAATGCAATGCAGCCACAGCTTGCATCTTTGTGGATCTGTTGTCGGTCATGTGTGTATGAGACTGATGATATATAACAGTGTCTGAGGGTGGATTTTTCCCTTAAAAAATAACTGCACACTGATTTTTCAATACATTCCTTGCGATCAGTAGAGTTCTTCTACAGTTTCAATTTGGAAGATCCTTTTCTCCCACATGTTCCTAAAGTGACCTCCATTCCAGCTTGTTGCTCTAAATGTTCCATCAGCGATTGAGTGCAAAAACCAATCCCCGACCTGGTAATCGCCTCGACTCTCCTAAGCTTTCTATAGGTGCAGTGCTCCTTTTTACACACAGTTCCCATTAATCACACACATACACACACACACACACAAACACACACACCACACCCTCATTCAAACCTCATTCAGACAGAGTTAAAGGTCTCATAGATCCTTGCCATTTAGAAAAGCGAGTGGGGTGGGAGGTGAAGAGGGAGGAATGGGAGAGCAGGGGACTGAAGAGCAAAGATGAAAGAGGCAGATGAAAAGAAAAGAGAGAGAAAAGGGACAAAAGGATAAAGAGGAATGTTAAAAAGGTTGTGAAGCGACAACAGGTGCATTAACTTTGCAAAGGGATAAAATCAGTGGTATATGTAGATGAGGTAGATGAGGCATATTTCAGTTTTTCACAACTGCTTACACACATATCCTGAAATGATATTCATTATACACAAAACCAAACCAAACAAGTACAAATAAAATTCAAGTGAAAATGAAATTAAAAATAATTTCAAAGTATTAGTCATTGCTGGTTAAGGAAGGAAAAGGTCATATTTATTCTGCCTCAGCATCCTGTGGTTAGGGTTAGGGTTAGGCAAGTAACATGAAAATGTTTGGCCATTGTTTCCACTTATATTGCTTCTGCTGGAGAATTCCCACACAATTTTTGACATTAATATACGGATTTGATTATAATGAGGTACCAGAGGAGAAACATCTCAGTTCTCCTGATATGGGAGAAGGTCATCATATTATTGGCATTACAGGATACAGAGGGAGAGGAGAAGACATGTCTTGCTTTCATGTTTCTATATCACACATTTTTGCAAACATTTATTACATTTACCATGGTTTTTCCCTTCATTGGCACACTTTCTAACAGCAAAAGGGTCGTCCTTAATTTGTTGCGTGACACATTTCCCTTGCTGAAATTCAGTAAGGCATACTGTGAGAACCATAATGGCGTTAGCTAACTTTCTCGAAATGGTGCTGTCAAGCATTTACTAATGCCCCTTGTACTGATCTCAATGGCTGCTAAAGTATACACTGAGGAGGTTGCTATTTTTTTATTTATTTTTTTACTCAAGGTATTGATACTCAAGACATGATGGACAGTTGCAGTTCAGTAGCAATATTCGTGTTAGCAACACGTTAAACAAAGTTTATAGGTCTGGCTCTACTAGCCATAAAGTCTTTGACTTGACTCTACCAATGTAGCTAGCTGTAAGATAATTAATAATGCATAATGTAAGTTATGCAAACATTGGGAATAGAACATCATGACAAGTTTACTAAACCCACATGGAAGGCTAGCTAACTTGCGTTAGCTGTGCAAGTCCAGTAAGCCTAGTTTGCTGGACTTAAGCATTAAGCTAAATTAACGCTTCAGCTCTGTGTCACTCAAAACCATTAGCGTCGGTTAAGTTACCAAACAAAATTCTACTACTAGCGTTTAAGTTAAACTATAGGATGTAACCATTACATTGACCTTGTAAATTTGTAGCATGTGGCTTGTTGCCTCTTTTTCGTTGTTCTACAGCTCACAACCCACCTGTCTCTATGTATCAGGTTTCACACAGTAGGAGGTTATCTGAGCCAGGCAGAGTTTCAGGTGGGAGAAGTAAGGTTTTTCGTAGCAACCGCTAGACAGTAATCCATGAGATTTATTTTGGTGACATATTTAGTGCCACAGTCATTGCTGTGGTGTTTCTGCACTGCTCTTCCCACAGATCACCTGTCAATCAAACATTGTGTCCAGTACTGTGGCATCTTTTTCCTTGGATTTTCTGTTGATGCAGTTTGAGTTTCTCTTTTCTTTGTCTGTTCAGCCATAGTGGCTATCACTGCTCATGCTAACTACCCAGTTCTTCTATTTATTCCAAACAAACTGGAAAGGTAAAGCATTTTTCCCAGGAACGACCTACCAGACACCAGGTGTTTAGACAGCAAATATCAAAGCTTTCATGAACCGGCGATAGGTTGAATCAGTTGGTGATAGAGAGTAGCAAAACAGAGATATATTTATATGAAAATGTCTCAGATTATTACTTTTAGCTTACAGTTTGCTGATACAATTCAGTGTCTGAACTGCTGAGAGTGCTGTTTATGTTTCAGCCATCCCTTTGGCCTATTGTTGAGATTGACGGCCAGGTCGGAAATTATTGGGTGAGATATTATAGGGCTGGTGTAAACCTAAATGTGGGTACAGTGCCAGAGTATTGTAGGTGTAGTGTAGATGAGTATAGGTCTGATCAGTTCTGGGACAACCGCATTCACAGTTGATCCTTCTGGACGTGTCACGGATCCACAATCAATCCAGCTCAACCAAACATCTGTGATGGGAGGAGCCCACATGGTAATCCCAATGACATACAAGCCAGGCTGCCACATAGGGAGGGATAGGTACATCATGTCCTCTGTATTGGCAGATGTTTATTGGGATATTAACTATCAATAGTTTTCAAGGCAAGTCATGAAGGACCACATAATGATGTTCTATCAAATTATGTCGTCCAGAAATGCCCTTGGAAGAGTTCTTGTTAGTCTGAGAGATCTTGAATTTCATGTCTCAATTGATCTAGCACTTTTTATCTCCATAATTGATTCTAGTATAAATTATTTTGACAGTTCATTGCCCCTATTTCAGCATAGTAATTCCCAATGTATCACAGTGTCGAAGCTGATACTTAGTGTCTCTCAAAACATGAATAATCACAAATTGTGTAGCCGAAGTACGGCGATAACACTGTATCACAAGCTCCCGATACAAAAGGCATAATCCCCATTGCTCTGAATTGCTGTGACATGAAAGATGCTATTTTAAATCCTTGGATTAGCGAGCACATCTCCCCGCATAGCGATGCCGCTCCATTGATCTAACCCCGTGGGTGTAATGGAAGACTCCAGTGTGACGTTTTGGAAAATGCGCTGCGGGGAACGGCCTTCAGAGGAATCCTAAAAACTAAAACAAGTACAGTGTCCCACTATTTTCCATGCAGTCTGCGTGTTTATATGTCTGTGTGAACTGCATGGAGTTAAAGGCCCCAGGGGCTGGAGGGAGCCTTCTGGAGGCCTTATCCCATTGGAGGAGGGGGTGTAAGCGAGGGCTTGGACTGCTTGTCTCCATGTCTCTTTTGTGGCCGTGACTTGTTCTTGCATTTTCCCCGTATCTTTTGTAATTATTCTCACCCCGCTCTCTTTTGTTCTGTCTTTCATGCATGCATAAAACTTCCTTAGTGCCAGCAAACGATTATTTACTGACACAGATTAGAAGTCAGATTCAGGGAAGAGACATTTAGGTCCAGCTAAAGTTCTGCAGTACAAAGATAAATGGATGTTACATAGAGAAGAAATGGATGTCTGCAGCGGTTAGTCATGTAGACTTGTGTCCAAATGGGAGCTTCAGTATAGTCAGTTTCCCTTTTGAAATCTTTAGCCTACATAAAGACTTTGAGATTCTGTCTAGATTTGCAGACATAATATTTCAATATTTGTTTGGTTTTTGGGGAATTTGGCCTGCTGAGTCCGACGAACTCGTGGACGCCATTTTTCCCACAGAGTCTGCTGGTGTGAAAACAAAAGTGAAACTTAACATTCCACAGTTAGTAACGAGGATTTGCAGACAGTAACTCGTCTTCGCTGCCCTACAAACTTTAACGGTAGGTGACGTCATCTTGTGGCATTTAAGTAACGTTAGTGGAATTAGTAATTTAACCGTGTCGCAGTGCTTCAGTGCATAGAATTGAACACACGCCGTGGGTCTGTACAGGATCTGTGCTTGCTTAGTCTCTGCATGCAGTTTGATATGGGAACGGTTAGCTTAGCTCAATTGCTGGAAGCCTAGGGGATCAAGTAGCAGCTTCTCTGTGTGGCGGAACGAAACTGAAGAGTTAAATCCAAACTGTCTCCTAAACAGCAGCGAATGAGCACTCCATCCAGAGAAAAGTTAAAGTTTACCTTAACGCTGAAGCTAAAGTTCTAGTTCACCCACCTTTGTATTCACCACTACATCACTGGCCAGAACATGTTTTTGAAACAACAGTAGATATGTGAAACTAGTGCACTTGTCTTGGTTTCACAGTTTTATGGTGTTCAAATGGTCACATATACAAAATCCCATCCCAAAACCAAAGTGTGCAGAACTAGCTCCATGATAAAGCCATTGAGGGGGAGGGGAGGGGAGGGGCAGACCCACAGCTTCGGACCCCTGAGGACGACCCATTGTATTCTACTAGTTTAGCCAGAGACAGGCAGGATGCAGGCCAGTGGTCAGGCCAAACAGCTTTATCTGTGTGTATACACGGCAAATCTCCACAGGACCTTAAGCCCAAACACCAGATAAAGCCAAACATCCTTCCCAAGAACTGAAAAACAGTAGAGAAAGAAGCTGTGTAAGGCTGTGTGGAGATAAAATAAGACCTATTGTGTTGCAAACTAGAATACAGTCTCTCTCTTCCATCTCTCTCTCACTCTAATCCTGTCGCTTGGTTAGGAAATTTTGAGTTTTCGATAAGGTGGACAGCTAGTGATGAACATATACAAATCTGCACATTCAGTACATGTTATCTACAATTGTAATTTCACTACATTGATAAGGAGTGTAGTTTTTCACAATGCATGCAAACACCTAGACACTCTCTGTATTTGTTCCATTGTGGACCCTTTAATGTGACCGCATTTTTGCACACTTTTCATGTTTTCATTCATACATTCAGGGCTTAAAGACCTCCGGCCAGGTGCCGGATTTCCGGCATATGGATGTTTTAGATTCACAAACTATTTTCGACAAAAAAAAAAAAAAAACTCACTCCACGTGGGTTTTTGTTTTTGATGCGTTTTATCCAATCATATTCAGTGAAGCAAAGCAATATTTTACATTTACCAATGGAATGCAAGCAAGTTTTTTTTTTATCCATTGAACAGCAACCTACTTTCTATCACAATGTAGCACCGATTCCGTAGTGTAGCACAGCTGAAATATGGAAACGAAGTTTATGAAAGCTGGTGAAGATACACGCGTCACTGAAACAGGAGTAAAAAACAAACGGTGATAGGCATGGATTGAATAAACGGGTGGAGACGGGAAACCGTTTGACACTTGGTGCGACAAATGAAGGGAACCGGGTGTTTGTTCTGCACTGTGTGCTCAACCAGCAGAAAGAAAGTGCTCTCTCCACATGAGGTAAATCCCAGACACAACGCCGCTGTGTGCGCACTCCGATATCTGATCACACCGGGAGTGACAGTTACAGCTGCCGCTCCAGCGGCAATGACAGACTTGAACGTGTGTCTTTCACAATTTACAATCGTCATTCAGCATAAAAATGTGGCATTGCTTTGGCTGTTCTCTACAGAGCTCCCCAGGGGTCACCTGGTAAGAAAAAATAATTGATGGGGAAATCCATACAGGCACCGATTGGTAAACTGCACATGGCTCCATGCGCACGGAATAGTAAACCGTGCCCTCGAATTAGTGCGCACGGAGTCCTAAACCATGCCCGCGGATTAGTAGATTTGTAATATGTATATTGATAACATCAAACAGGGACACCACAGCGGCCCACAGAGTTGCATATAAAATTTAATTAGCATGCTTTTTCTACAAGCATGATTTATAGGGAGTAAATAGGTTTCATATTGTCACCAAAACACATATCGGATCATAAATTAGACCTACTGATGTGATTAATCAATGGTTATGGTTCACATATGGTCTAGGTGCCTAATGGCTATTACAACTCACTATATGTATGCCAAGCGGTGTGTAATGGCTCTGGCTCACAGTATATAGGGCTAAAAGTCCCTCTTTGATGTTATCAACGTAGATATTACAAATCTGTGCCCATGGTTTACTAATCCGTGGGCACGGTTTAGGAGTAAATTGTAAGAAAACCATGCCCACTGATTTCCGCATCATTTTTTTTTTGTACCAGGTGACCCCTGGGGGGCTCCACAGTTCTCCTTATTGCACTAGGTTTATAGATTAATGATGCTGTGTGTTGAATATTCATTCATTCAGCACAGAGATGTGTCAATTGTTTTCGTTGTTCTTGTTATTGGACTAGTTTTATAGAGAAATAGAGAAATAAATGGTGCAATGGTGCAGTGTGCTGACTACTATGTTTTTTTGCTTTAAGCCATGTACATTTCTACATGTTCAGTTGCTGAAATTACAAGTTGTGCGTGTTTATAACCTACATTTGCTCTATTCCTATTTACATTACATTTTTCTTTTCTGTATTCTATTACTATTTGGTTCTGCGAGACCCAATTTCCCCACACGACCATTAACGTTTCATCTTATCTTAGTCACAGCATCAAGAGAAACAATTGGATATTGGAGCAAATGTATGAGGATAAATCCTCATCTGATATTTGGTCATTAAAGGTAAGAAAGGGCTGTACATAGGAATAGAAATATACATTAAATAAATAAAGCTGTCAAAAACTTGTGGAGAAATTGTATACTGTGTAGATGAAGCTCTATTCACAACAAGAAGAGTAGTAGCTGTTTTAAGAAATATTTTCTCTGAGATAAATGAATTTTCCTTGACATTAACAAAACGAAATTAAACGAAAAAAGGGTTTATTAGGGCTTAAAGTGAAAATGGACATTTTCAGGCCAAGTGCAGACAAACTAACATCGGATTTCTATAAAAGGACTGAAAAGTTGTAGTGAGAGGACAAGTGCAGCGGTGTGAGCGCTGTGTGTTTACCATCCGCTCACGGCCTGTTGGGTTTGATATGATAAACGAGCATTAAAACAAGGCACTAAGATAAACATAACCGTGTCGTTACCAAGAGGTCAGCGGCGATTTGGACCCTCGGACCACAGAATCTGCGTCACGCCTGCAGACATCATCATTCACTTGGACGGGGAAAGCCAATCATGCTGGTAATACAGGCGCTTTGTTTATCCTACAGCGTGTCGTTGGCTCTACTGTGTTTTTCCACTCTTATTTCCTGTTCCCCAATGACAAGACGAGGAGGATTTCATGCTGAACCGTGTCCAGAAGAAAAGTCTGCCATGACTTTCCCTTCTTGTGTCACTGCAGCGTTCGTCAGATCAGGGTCAAATTAGAGTGCACATATTTCCAAAGTGTCCCACAAGTGAACATTACAGCACCGTGCAGCTGACTGTGCTGTTTAGACAGCAGCAAATAAATTAATCCGACTCTGAATCCGTAGTGTGTGCGTTCCTCAAGTGTAAGCACAGTATAATAAGCACAGTAGCTGGGTTTGTGTGTATGTTCATTCACACACACATCTACACACATCTAAATGTTGTGTATGGATGTTGTACATGGTTGAGTGTGTAGCCATGTGAATCCATGTGAAGTTTTTTCAGGTTGTGCGTCATCGCTCAGTGTTTAAGCGCGTCTTCAATTCAAATAGAATAGGCAAAAACACAAAACAAGCAAAAGAAACACACTGCACACTAGGAAATTAAATGAGAGTAAAAAGAGGTTTTGAAAGCTTGATTAAACTCTACTAAGTTGGGCTTCAGAAAGTAAATTCATTGAATTACAGCAACATTGCCTTCATACTTCCTAAACCTCAAGCAAAGTCACAACTGAGTCATTTTGGTGTGTTGTACCAACATTTCACAAATTCACAAACTTAGAACCATCTGTCAGACAAAGTCGTTGTGTATTTTAGAATAAACGATTTAAACTGCACCACAGAAATATAACCCATCACAGAAAAGAAGGATTGTGTCAAAGTATGACTTTCTGATATATTCACGTTCTTCAATGACAGTATCAGAGCTACAAAACGATGCATCACATGCTGAGACTGACTTAATATTTTGGACTGCTGTGCTTTTGTGAACAGAAAATCAATGAAGCCCTTAGAGGCAAGAGAAAAAAAAAGTTGGTGACTATTTATCTCATTTGTTTATCGTAATTATACTAAGATATCACAATTAATTTGACAATAATATATTGATGTTTAAAATGAGGATGGATGGAGGATGGAGGATAGAAATCCCATCTTTCAAACACCTTGTTTTTCTGTCAGTACTCCGGTTTCGCTGTCTGAGTCCTCTAAATAATTAAAACTGCTGGGCCTGCACTTTTAAACATTTACGGCCTTCATGCTCTATCACAGGAGGGAAGAAATCCCTTTGTCATGAACACTTTTAACTCATTTAGATTTCAGGTCTTGTTCAGTGGGACAATACATGAGTCACGAAACTCCAGAGCAGTTTGACATTTTAAAAGGTTACTGTAATATTTAGTAGTTACAATCTTAAAGAACTGCATGTTTAATTTTTTATGTAATTGTTTTATTTCTTTACCAGTTTTATTTGCAGTCTGCATTTAAACTTCTAGATGATATAGTCTAACCTAATGCGATGTATGAGAAGAACATCCAAGTACTTTTGTGTTTTTTACTATTTTAAATGTTTTGCTGTTTGATGAAAGTCCTGATGTGTGTGTGTGTGTGTGCGTGTGTGTGTGTGTGTGTGTGTGTGCGCGTGCGTGCGTGCATGTGTGTGTGAGGATGAGAGCAGATGACTGTATTGTTGTGTTATCTGTTGTATCCTGTTGTATTATCTGGATGTCCTGTTTTTATTTCCACTTGATCAACACAATTTCCCTCAAGGCCTAATAAAGCCAACCTTGTGCCTTGCACTTACTTTACATGACTTGAAATGTATTGTGAACTAAGGTTTGACGGATATGGGTTTTAGGCCAGCACTGATAATACTGCTGCTAGCTGATATTTTGTACTGATATCTTTAAATTTGACCATTTTTGTGCCAAAAAAATCCAAAAAATGTAAAGTATTTAGTGTTTCCCCCAGAATTATATTCTTGTCATGGTGGGAAAGCCTCAGAAACAACATTTAGAGCACAGGAAAATACCATGACAATAATAACAGTAATAGGAAGAAGAAGAAGAAGACGAAGAAGAAGAAGAAGAAGTCTTCAGTCATCCTTGTATGGAAATGATAAAAAACACAAAAATTGCTACCCAATATGATAATATTATTGCTGGTTACTACTGTTATAACTGCTATTACTATTACTACTACTACTACATACTTGTGTGGAATCCAATCAAAATGTCACCAGTGTAGTATTGATCGATTCTACAATAAATATGTAACCAATCTAACTGTGTCATACCCATATATCAGAGGTGGATGACTGACTGGCTGATAACTGATGTTTAATAAAAGGCCAATATTGGTCTAACCCTAAAGTGAACAATGTTTTTTTCCTAATAAACCTGTTTTTCAGAGCATGCCATGGTGGCACTTTTTTTTTTCCATGTATCATCACTTTTTAGCATAAGTGACGTTGCAGGGTGTATGAGGAAGGAGATGCTGTCAGAAAAAATCAAGTCAGCAGCAGCAAGGCTCTGACTGGCGAACTACAGTATGGTGATGCTGAGTTTGCCTTTTCACTCTCTCTCTCTCTCTCTCTCTCAGATGACAGCCACACTTTTACCTTCAAAGCAAATTAACAGTGGATAGAAAAAGAAGATGAGGAGGAACTGGTGCACAATAGATGTTAAATGACAGAGTTTTGGGAGATTGTCCTGTTGGTCAACTTACCCGTTAAGTGACAAAAACATAGACACCAAAATCATCCATGTGTCCCCGGTAGATATTTGGCTCCATGCTAACTCTTTAGCATACACTATGTTGAGTGATAGTAGGCGACTTGCTTTGCCTCAAAAATGAGAAAATGAGAACTTGTAGCCATAGTGCTGCAGGTGCTGGAGCCCCTGCCTATTTGCCCCTTTTCAGTGATATGGTATTATTAGATTTTAACAGGTATTATGACTGTTGAAAATGCTGCCCTTGCCCCACGAATGGTTAATTCTCACGGAGCCTCTGATTGATGGGCAGTCTTTAAATGAATGGCGGCTCTCTGCTGTTTTGGCAGCGGTACACCGGGGCTGCTCTTTGTTTGGTCAAGGTTATGTTGACTGTGTGACAAATGTAACTTTATTGTTCCTTTTTTTATGCATATTAGGTAAAAGTCAATGCTTGAATTCCCATGTTTTTGGTTGCTTAATATAGCAGTCTTTGTTATTCTTTATTATGTAATATACAGTACAACTACAATTCCTAAAACTCAGTTATCCTTTATTTTGGTAAATATAATGATTTAGTAGGCTATGAGTGTTGGATTTTACAGATTGAGTTTATCTTGTAAATACTAGGCCTGTGATGATTACTAGTAGAAATACTGTACTGTTTTTACCCTTTTTATTTATAGAAACCAATCAAGTTATAGCAAGAACCAATAAAATTATATCAACTTCAACTCCTGCAATAAATTGTTAAAGGCATTCATCCTCCTCATGTGCTCATTGTGCCTGACAAGTACTCCAACTGATTCAGTCCTGCTCTACTCAAACGTTTTAATGATGCCATTTTTAATCATTTCAGCCCATATACTTGGTAAAAAGCAAACATTGCTATAAATCTCAGCCATGACTGAATGCCCCTCTCTCTGTCTGAGACGAGCTCCTTTCACTCCGATGGCTGCCTCCCAACATGCATCGAGTATGAATGTCTTGATATGCTTTCAGTTTACATCCTGTCTTCTGAGAAATTGAGTCATCAGCCATCAATGTTCCATTTGATCATTCTGTTATGCACTTACCACTGATACTTAACAAAAAGTCATTACTCCATTTTAAGATCTTGCTTGTTTGTTTCCTTTAATGAATGCAATAGCAAAAGCAATATAGAACATGTTCTACATGATCTGTCTAACTACATAACGCTTTCTCCTTTTACTGTTTTTCAGGATGATATCAGCAGGATGGAGCATTTCAGATCAACATACAACAAATAAATTCTTCAAAAATAATGATCCTTTTTCCTTTACTTCATATTGTATTAATAGTGTTATTTAAGTTTGAGGTTTAAGTATTCTATCTCCAAGACATGTTTTTATATACACTGATACTGCATTTAAAAATTCTGCACTGTTTTGGATCAATAGCTTCCCTGTTCCCAGGTACTGACAGGAGGCATGACGAGAACACTGATCCCTAGCCTCCCACAAATATGACTGAACAAATGACACAAAAGAAGCTCAGGGCTGTCAATAGCTGATTAGATGCCTCAGGGAGCAAAATGCCTTTTTACAAGAATTGCTACAAACAGAAAAACGGTCCCTGGCCAGTTACCCAGAGCTGTCAACAATAACTGATGAGATGAAAAAGCCTGTGGGAGCATGTGTTGTTTATAAAAGGACTCACAACACAAACAGGTTTGGCTTCCAAGATGCATCATGGGAGATGGGGATGATGATGGTCTGCTTGGTAGTCCAGACGACAAAGTGCCTCTTCTCTGCCACATGGAGCTGTCCCAGGACCTGCTGCCAGTAGGGATGGATGTTTTTGAGACTGTTTGCCCCACCCTCCTCCTGAAGGCAGAATGCAGGGTTGCAGACAGCCTCCTGAATGTGAGGTCCCTCTCCCAGAAGGAGCACCTCACCTTGATGAGGTCACTGGAACCCACCAAGCCATTAGGAGAGGCACCCAGGAAGTTCTGACCTCCATCCCTATAGCCTCTTGGAATGACCCATGACACCATCACGTTCATTGGCGGCACTCCACTCCACAGCCTGCGCCCCATCCAAGACATGCTGCCCGAGGACCCTGGTGATGAGGGAATGGGTGACGTTTCAACCGCAAAAAAAAACTTGCTGGCCATCAGTGTTCCCTTCCTCAACATCTGCCAGCAGGTCCCACGGTTCCTGTCTGCACTGCCACCTCTTGGTCTTCGGA
Organism: Centroberyx gerrardi; assembly: GCF_048128805.1. NCBI lineage: Eukaryota > Metazoa > Chordata > Actinopteri > Beryciformes > Berycidae > Centroberyx > Centroberyx gerrardi. Next base: position 19,639,796 of record NC_136018.1, on the reverse strand, counting down.
AACCTTCATAAGAGTAAGGAAGCCGCCAACATCTTGATGGGTTGCCAGGAGGCAGTCAACTGACAGGTGTTGTAGAGGGTCTGGCCGAACCCCAGGCTCAGGTGAGTGAAGTCAGACAAAGCCGTTGAACTTCCCTTAGAACTGGTCTATGAAAGACGGGTGTTCTTCAGGGTTGAGTCTTCGCTTCAAGGGTGGATAGAGCTGGTGGATAGAGCTCCTGTACAGGGTTAGGGTTAGGGTTAGAAGAAGCCGAGGGTCCAGGTCAGGGCTTTTTCCACTTGCATTCCACATCTGTGAGGCCAATGTTGCGGCTGGCCCACATGGCTAGTGTGACTGCATGGCTGCACTTGTCCGCAACATGGGAACATTCACATGATGTTTCTGTAATGGACCCAGAGGTGACAGTACAGACCTGTGAAGATCAAGAAGCAGATCTTCACTTAAACAGCACTGCTCCACATGCCCAGATCTAAAGTGGTCCTCCCCCCTTCTAACGCACTTTTTTTGTCTTTAAAAAAGCTCATGATTTCGGCAAGACTACACATGATGGTAAGACTAATATCTTATCAAAGCAGGTATCAAAGGACTGCTGGTTAGCTCACTGGTGCACATGCACTACATCTGTCATCTCTACAGCAAGACGCTATATTGAAGGTTTGTTTACATTCTACGAAAAACATGCATACGTTCTATAAATGCCTATGTGCTTGACACACCTACCAAATCGCCGTTGACACCCACTACGTTGTTGTACTATCACCATAGTAACAGCCTCTCAGGGTCATGGATATTGTAGTGTTTGGTGCCATTTGAAACACTGAAGCTACAGAAAAAACAGGATTTCTCAGTAACAAGATTGAAACATTTGTAACCGAGGATACTTACAGCAACCTTGAGTATCGTTTTCTGATCTCGGAGACTCCCGTGGTTCTCTGCTGTGTAATATGGCGGCTATCGCTAAAATTCTAATCCCTAGTCTGGTGGCTGGAGAATCTACGTCAAAAGTGCTTCTGGAACCAAACGTCTCAATAGTGGCAACTCTCCTGTACTCTGCTGTTCATACCAGTGAACTGGCTGCAAGCTCAACAAGACATTTAATTTGTAATGGACTTTGCATTTCACTTTAGTCAATTCCTCCACATCTCTGCTGTACCTTTTATATGCAATAGCACATACTGCCAGGTGTCCTGCACATGACCCAAACCAGTCCGTTCCAATGGGATAGGTACTTAAACAGTGTACAACAGTCACATATAGGCCTAATGTTTAATTTGTAAGCCGTTTCATCCTAGGTCACCTTGGCGGTCGGTCCATTAGTGCGGGTGATGTGGCCAGGGCAGCCTTTGCTGTAGTCAATGCATTTCCAATAAGGATTTGTCCTTCATGGCCTGTTCTTTTCTGTATGAAGAAACTGTGCACCAGAGGAGGCTGTACATGCTCAGTTCCTTGCAATGTGTTGTTGGTAGGCAAAATGTCATCAAGATGAGTCAAAATATCTCCAAGTTGAGTTAATGACTGGCTGTCATCATCTGTCCTTTTATATCCATAGAACAGTTACCTTTTAATGTCATTTAATTGAAGTTATAGCCCAATCTTAAATGGTTCATTTGTTAAATGTAATCCCAATGCCACTTTAACATCACTTCTATTTCCATTTCTGTAAAATAGACAACTTTGTACTGTGGTTTTATGCACATTAAAATGTATCACCATAGTCTTATTTCTCCAGCCCACGCTGTTGTGTGGGCAAGTCCTGCACACAATCTGTTGTTGCACTTCAAGCTGTTTTCCATAGAATTACTGACTCTACCAAACGTGTGAAATCAGCCTGAGAATATCCTGTTTTACAAAGAAATTTGAACTCCTACCATCATCTGTCCCCGAAACCCCACAGAGAGGGAGAAGCATTCAGCTACTGTAACCACAACACACATCCCAATAACAATAAGCATGACGGCCTAAAATATACAGTAGGATGATGGACTTGGCCTCATCCTGCTTAAATGCTTAAATGAATTGAAACAACAAATGTAATTAATACAATACGTTTCCAGCCTGTCTTACTTCCACATACTGTAGCAGTCATGCCCATGTTTTTACTATATGTGTTCTATTTCCTCCTATATTCTGTTGTTCTGTTTCATTTGCTATTCAAATCCTTTTGAATATGTTTCATGATTATAAAACTCTATTTAAAAAGTGTCTATGTTTGAGGCGGACTTTGAATGTGAATGAATAATGAAAGTGAGTCAACTTTCTTCTTGTAGGTTGTCGAACTGTTTTATGTGAACAAATGCCGTGATTGACCAACATTGCGGTCATTTTGCAGAACTGTTCACACAAATACTGTGGGAATTGGTTGACTTAGCATTAATTATTGCGGTTGCAGTGTTGCAAATTCCTGGAGGGACTGATTCATCTTCCGCTGCTGCACAATCCACCCCCTTTTACGCACAATTGAAATTCGTGTAATTCTTTTCCCTGGTGTTGGTAGGTGAACTTGGCAGCTCTAGAGGTAGATTCTCTTGAAGAGGTTTCTGTGGAAAAACAGGGTTTACTGGCATATGAATGATACAGTACTCTTGGGGGCATTCCATTCTGTGTGTGTGTATGTATGCATGTGTGTGTGTGTGTGTGTGTGTGTTTTGCTCATTACATACAAGCACACACCTCCAGCTGACCTACAGTACCTGCTCTCCTGTGGATTCACGCCACATCGCTCTCATCACATACACTTTACCCAGGGGGCTATAACACCGCTGTGTGCATGTGTGTGTGTGTGTGTGTAGGTGTGTGTGTGTGTGTATGTAACACATTGTATGCATAGCAGACAGACTGACCCTGAGAAGCTCTTCCAGCCTCTATAAGGATACTAACTGAAAGAGAAAAGGGCTGCTGTGTTGATTACAACTTATAATGACACTGATACACACACACACACACATAAATCAGACTCTCTAAATTGGTGTGAAGGCGCTGTTTTATTGATTAAAGCTAATGCAGGATCTCCCATTACATCCCAGAATCAAAAGCTTAAAAGCAGTCAAATCCCCCTTAATATTCTGTATTGTCGCTACTTTTTCAGTCCAGTGAGAGGGAGTCTGAGTTATTTATGTTCAAATAAGAGCTTGCTATTTGAATGCAAGTGCACTGTTTCCCTTTTTGATGGTATTATGCTGAAATAAATCTGGGATTTCCCCTATTTCCTCATTTTGTTTCTGCCTCTGGCGTAGTGAAGTATCTGAAATGATGCTCAGACTACAACCAAACAGCTATGGAAGTATTATATTATCAAAGCAGGTGTAGCAGCCAGTGTCGCTAGTGTGCCGTCAGCTCACCAGTAAACAGTTCTCACCCTAGTAAAAATGGCTAATTTGACTTTCAATGACTGTAACTTTTTGAAATGAAATTTGGCAGTAACATTGCTTATGATGGTGTAAAAAGACAGTAACAGCAGCCTAGCGTGTGCCGCTAGCATATCAGTCAGGTTAAATCGTTTTCAATGTAAGCACTTTGGCTAGGCTAATATGCTAACTAGCCAGCTGCACTCGACTACCCGCCGCAGGTAACCTGTGTTAGCTAACGTTAGCGGGTTAGCTAGATAGCGGGCTACCAATGCTGCTAGCCTCGACTGCCTGTCCGTCCATTTTCTGCAGTTAGATTTCCATATGTAAATCATATATTTAAACATATTTATGAAAAAAAAGGTTCATTTAAACAAACATGGGTACGACTTTAACATACGGTGCTGAAAGAACAGGGTAACTGTCGGATATTGCAAGACGAATGCGAGTAGGGGAGATCCGGGGCGATTGTAGCACTTTTTTGTTTTTTCCTCATTACAAAAATATTGCATCACCTAGAGTTACAATATTTTAATGTGGACAACCTTCACATGTGCCCTACCAATATAAACAATAATTTTGTCCCACGGATCAATACATCAAACGTCATCAGACCGAAAAGCAGAAGCTGCGCAGTGCTACTTTTGCCCCTCACTGTCGGGACGAAAGTAGCACAGGCAGGGGACGAATGTAGCACCGGTCAAAACGGACCACAAAACAGTTAACTAACACATTTTTATGGCATATACTTATCATTAGTTCACCAATTGATCATCCAAACAAATGTTTAGATTATTTAATACAATTTATTACGTTATCTGTTACAAATATATCAAATTCAACCTTGCGTCTAACTATTTTACTGCAATATTTTAACAAATGTTTCAAAATATCAATTTCTTGTCATGTTTTGATTGTAATGTCTAGTCTACACCATGGTCTACACTCCCTTCTTTTCAGAATATGTACCTAATCTATATATCCGCTGTCATTTTTCAGTGACAGCTGACAGCTACATTAACGGGGACCTGCGTTTACCGGGTTAAGGTTATAAGACTGTGTCTCATGCCAGATCGCCTGCAGGCTCTCATCACCTCACCTCACTGATCAGACCTCAGTCTGTCTTCCTCACGTTAATCCCAGGCAGATCCAGCCAGCGTAACACCAAAGAAATGCATAGTTAAGGCTGTGCTACTTTCGTCCCTCCGGTCTCATCCCTGTATTTAAGCTAGGAGAACAGAAAAGTTAAGCCAACATGGTACATGAAACAATCGCTGATGTTTAGTCTCCCGACAGGTCTAACAGATGACAGAAGTTTGCAGCATTAAATAAACAAACTCTGACAAAAACCGAAAAACACTTCTGTTTTCAATATTTTACTTTCCAACGTGAAAATCACGTTTTTGACCATAACTCCGCAAAAACAAAGCGCAGAGTGTTGATTTTCTGCAGGGAATCCCTTGACAGTGATTAGCATCTGCTCACCAAGTTTCAAGTTCCTAGCTCTTGTGTAACACGCATAAGGGTCCGTGCTACAACCGTACCGCTGCTACAATCGACCCGGTTCTCCCCTACCGTCAGTAGAACTTGCAGAAGTTACCTGGTGGTTAGTGAGCATTAGTCGGAGTTAGACAGTAGTTACAGTTACATCTCCCAGGAGGTATCATTCAGTTTCTTTTATTATCAGTACCGACCTTATAATTATCAACTGCTACCCGGTCCTTACAGGACATTTGGATAATTTCCCAGTGAAGACATTTTGAAAAAGAGCCACATGGATTCTTCTCATAAAAGTCATTAATGTCATGTAAGGACTGGATAGGTAGGCTACTGTAAGGACTGGATAAACTGGAAACTGCAATATCCGACAGCTACCCTGTTCTTTCAGCACCGTATGTTAAAGTCGTACTCAAATATGTTCCTAACCAAATATATCATAATACAAAGTGTATTTGTGTCCACATTCAGCATATAAAATGCCTTTCTAATAGGATGAAAGGATTTTTGCTTCCTTTTCACCTGCGGTGCGTTGCATTAATATGGAAAATTTGAACTACCAAATTGTCACTGCCTCTAACTCCATCTTTCCTTTTGTGGCAAAACAATCTGATGAATCACATAAGTTCCACAGAAGGATAAAAAGAGAGAGAACATTAGGAGAAACGTTACAAAGACTCTCCGGTGTTTTCATCCTCATTCGACCTTCTGTCTTTACCTGCAACGAGCCCGTCATCCTCCCTGGGATTACAATAAATACTGAACTCAACTTCTCCAGGTTGAGTTTTCCCATTAAAACCCCTCTCTCAGCTGCGTGCTGCAGCCTTTTCATGGAGCGACGGGATTATGTTTTGTTGGGTTCACCGTGACTCATCCGCCCCTCGCCTCGTCTGATCCCGTCTCTCCTGGAGCCAGGCGAGCATTACTCACCCGTGTCTACAGAACTGTAAGGGTGTGATACGGACCGATGACTCATTTAGTGACTTACTGATATACCAGAGTGGTACCAGGGTGGTTTCATTCTCGGCCCGGCTGTAAATAATAAAGTTCGGCGCAACGGGAAGTACGGGAGCGGGTGATGTCACAGGATATCCTGTTTAGAAACAATTAAACTGGTGTAGTGGTGCATTGTGGGAGGTGTCACACAGTCGGCAATACAGTAAGATGTGACAATCCATGCTGCGTCACACACACCATGACAATCAGTTAGGCTGGTTGGACCATGGACAATTATACAGTGGAGTCAGTGTAGTGCAGCTAGTTTAATATACAGTATATAATATATGTGTGTGTGTGTGTGTGTGTGTGGATGTACATGTGAACGTGCATGCGAAGAATGTGCATCTATGATTGTGCATATATAAGCGTATGTATGTGAGTGTTTCACAGTGAGGCTGTTTATGCGTGTGTGTGTGTGTGTGTGTGTGTGTGTGTGTGAGAGAGCATGTGAGTACAAGTGTGAGAATGGGTGTAAACAGGAAGATGGAGCTGGGGGGAACTCTGGTTTTAGAAAAAGCCTCCTTTTGAAACATGCTTTTGTACTCGCAGCAGCAGGATGCAACACCCAAAATACAACAAGGCACGACCACGTCACCGGAAAAGTGAAACCGACTTCTGAGGTTACAAAATACCTTGGAGATGCTCTTACGCCTCTCCATGAAATGCAGTAAAAACTTCCTACTGACAAATTTTGACATCATCCACAAGCTTATTTACATAATCCTTGAGCGTCAGTTGGGTTATAGGCCTAGCACTTGCCATCCGTTCACCTAAATGAGTCTGAATTTGATCCTGTCGTTTTTATCATTATAATGGAGAGCGAAGATCAAGCAAAAATCACCAGAAATCTATTTGGAAGCCAAATCTAAAAACAAATCAGTGGAGCATTCAGGACCAATGTTCCCTCTAAACTGATAGCTTGCTGAGCTACATCAAAATCACATTATATCACACTGATCACATAATAATATCTTGAATAATATCTTGTCAGTCATCAGCCAATGCTCCACTTTGTCCCCAGAAATTCACTGTATGTATATAAGCAGCTTTTGGAAGTTTTGGTTGCAAATGATATTAGATGCAGGGACTTTGCCATAGCTTAGGGGTTTAGTGAATTGATGCCTCTGCATTTAGATTTGACATACAGATGTAAAATCTAGCAGGTAATATGATACTGAATAGCTAACAATGCATACTTGCATGTCTGATGTATACTTGCATATCTAATGTGAACAGCCAACGATGCACATTTGCACACACTACATAAATAAATTCATAGATGTGCAAACTGCAAACATCTGTTAAGCTGTAAATCTGTCAATAGTCAACATCAGATTTCTCTCAAACCAATAGGAGCTCTGCATGACGCTGTATCTTTATCTTCAGCATGTTGTCTTTGTTGTTCTCCTATCTGGATCCTATTCTTTGCTGCAGCAATGACCCAGTTTGAAGATGGAAATCAAGTTTCATCTCACATAAGTTTTTACACATGGAATTTAGTATCTATCTACATGCATGCAGAATTTGCACAGTACAAATGGGATGTAGATTTCTAGTTTTTTTTTTTATCTCAAGGAACAAGAGCTCACAGGCAAAACCGTCTCCCTTCTTCATATAGAAATTACAATTTCATTTTGCAGTAAAGGAATTAATCATATCATTATTTTCAAACTGAACCAATTAATTTTTGATGAAAGAGGTTATAGCAGAGTAAGGACGCTACTGTAAGTTACAATATTAACTTGATTACTCCTAACATCTTTTCTGTGAGGATAATAAATAAATAACCTGGGAGCGGCAGAAACATTGTTGCTAAAAGTCATAGTACATGCATAGTTAATGCAGAGTTAATAGTCTTTAATTAAAGTACTTAAAGTAGTGAGAAAAGGTTAATTGGAAGCAGCCTTACCATACTAATACAGATGTTATTGGAAACATGATGCAATATGTTGCAAAAGTTGGACTAAAGTCCAGCCGCTGACCTTAGTCTGGGGATTTGGACACACAGAGACACACACACACACACACACACACATTGCAAAAAAATCTGTGCTTATTTCAAGGCTTAAATGAATGTGGTTATGACTTTGTGGAACGACCAGTCTGTTCCAACTCAACTGTGTGTGTGTGTGCGTGTGCGTGAGAGAGTGTGTGGTAGGTCCTTTTCACCCGCTGACACACTCCAGCTGTGCGGTGATCCAGCCAGGGATGGGGGAGCCGGAGACAGGAGGGCAAAGGGAGCGCTGGGCTAAAGGAGAAGGGAGGAGGAGGAGAAAATACAGAGGTGAAAAAAGAGGTGAAACAATAAAAGAGGATGAGAGAGGAGGGGAAATGTCAACACTAAGTGACGAGGAAGAATCACATCGGATAACAAGGAAAAAGAATTAAAAAGAAAGGTTGGAGCAGCGGGTTTGTGTCGGGAAATGGTTTAAAGGGGCAATACGTAATGTTTTTACTGTATAGCACAAAATGAGGGGGGGGGGGGCAGATGGATTGCAGAGGGGAGGAGGAGGAGGAGGAGGAGAGTGGGAACTGCAGAGGGTGAACGATTGGGAGGACGTCCTGTTTGGGTCATGTGCAGCAGAGCTTCTTACTGTGGGAAAGGGGAAAGAGTGTGTGTGTGTGTGTGTGTGTGTGTGTGTGTTAATATGTGGTAGCGGGGTCTGAGAAGAAGAAGAAGAAGCTCTCTGAGAGTTCTGCCGCCCACTCTTGGGCCTCTTCACACACACGCACACACACACACACACACACATACATGCACAACAATGTTGGTCATTAATTAGAGGACAAAAACATGTCACTTGACCCTTGCAGTAATAGGTCACACTGTGTACATTAGATCAAAAAATAGAACCACCATTTCTGTATGTGTGTGTGTGTGTGTGTGTGTGTGTGTGTGTCAGGGTTGTGATCAGGACAACAGAGCAGGAAACACTGGGAGGAAAGTGGGGAAACAGTAGCCTCCAATACAACTGAATGGGAATTTGTGCACACTAAAAAAAACTATCTAGTCTAGTTTAGGACAACACACTTTTGTGTTACTTTTCAACCTAATATAATTATTAATAACTTGTGATTTAGTGATAAATCAAAAGGAGGGTAAACTATGACCACCAATAAACCACCAACAAGAATCAATTATACAGAGCAGAATTCATTAATTCGTTTTTCCCTTAAAAGTCCCTATCCTCTTACAGTATGTCTTACATCAGTTTGATACTACTTACTATGATGTATACTATGGATTTATATTATAAATATTTACATCAGCCTATACAGGTGGGCAAACCGTATACTCTAGAGGCTGGTAATCTGAGTTTAGCTGGGTTTACCCTCTACTACATCCCTGTCAATATTAACATACTGTACTGTATGTTGTATCAATATGTGTTATTAACATGTATTGTGTTGAAGAAACGAAAATGTCCTAAAGTAGACACACAGATGTATTGAAAATGACACATGCATGTTAAGATTGGAAAATACCTGAAATCCCAACAAAAAACTGAAAAAGCATATCCTTGGTGTGTGCATGTGTGTGTGCGCGCGCGTGCTTTTGGGTGTCAGTCTATGTGTGAGTGATACTGGTTAAAACCATACATCTGTTTGTCGATGTATCAGACTGATATTAGCCTTCTATTGAATACCGGATATTGGACAGTCATTGTCACCCACCTGCGATGCGATGATATTCTTTTTATTTAATATTTTTTTATATCAGATTTCTCACCACAGAAATCATTCCAGTGTGGTGTGGGAGGATTTTACCCAACTGTCTGTAAAACCTGCAGTGAAACCTGCCTCACTCTGCCTGAAGGAGCTGCTAACCCACCTAGAAGAATTTCATTAGAATGGGTTTCAATGGAGAGTTTTAGTGTCCCATGATGATCTAAATGCTGTTTCAGAGGCTTTTCCACCCTGACAAGAATACAAATGTGGGGGAAACTCTGAATACTTGTAATTTATTGTGCATGAAAATGGAATGGAAAATTTAAAGACATCAGCTTCAATCTTCCAATTTTGAGATTGGTATCGGCCTTCAAAAACCCAAATCAAGTGCTTTGTGCAGGCTCTCCTGAAGCCTTGCCATGGGCTGACCCGTCACAACACGGCGGCCCTGTGTGGAAGCATGGCACTCTCGCACATCCTGCGCCGCTTTTGGTCGAAACCACTCGGTCAACCCACTTCCCTGTATTCTTCTGTCAACTCTGGGAAAAAGCGCTTATATCCTTCCTGCCTCGGAGACCGCGAGGGCGCTGTGAGAAGCCATCCTCGAGAGTCTCCCCCTTTACCTCGGAATGAACTATTGTCTTTCTCTGTTTGTGTCCCCAAAACCCTGTTGTTATGCTCCCCCCCCCCCCAAAAAAAAACAAAAACTCTCCTGCCATTTCCTGGACAGTTTCTACTGGAATAAATAATCCCCGATATCTCGCCGTTTGTTTGTTTAGGTGGAGTCGGCAGTGATATTCTTATTGTTTTGCGGCTTGAGAGTTTCTAGTTCGCAGCTTTGTTCCGCGCTGGAAGCTCAGACTGAGCGTCGACGGCAGTGTCAACATTATTCACCGTCATCCACTGACAGCGCTGACTGTATTGTTTGACTCTCAGTTTATTTACATGATGCAACAATCAGATAGAAAGCTGCACGGCTCGGTTTACTTTGTATTGTTTCATTTTTTGGTTTGGTTATTGTTTGGTTTACACAGACAGACCGCAAGTCTGACGTAGCTTCGGCCGTTCTGCTGTTTTGTGCAGGGCCGAGATAGTATCGTTGTCTTCGAGGAAGCGTGGTGTCCGAGTCCTCACACACTCACAAACACACACACTCACTTGTCTCGATACACTGATGTGTTTTGACTGAAGAATGTGGTGAAGTTCCCAAAGAGCTTTTCCCAAAGGAAGATGTTCTCTATTGTGATTTTCTCTAGAATAAAGCAAAACTATAATGTCTACTCTGGATTTTCTACATCATCTAGGAAACAAGGGAAAAGCAGACACAAGATATAGAATAGAGGAAAACAGAATAAGAGAGACATATTATGATTTTAATGTAGATAAAGTTGATAAAGTTGAAGTCATACCCAGAAATCATACCTCATGAAGCCCTGTGGCAAAACACATTTTGTGCTTCAATGTGTTTTGCTGTAGCTAAATAGATACTTTAAAGATAAACAAACATAAGAAATATATGATAATAAATATGAAACGGGCCATTCAGCATCATCATTGTGAGTTTAAATGTGTTTTGAGGCTGTAAAAAGTTTGTTTATGTGTTCACATGGAAGTCAAACCAGTTATATTTTGAGTTTTATGGGCTATGAAAGTTGAGAAAATCTTAATTTGATGCTTCTGTGGTGCACCGCAGGCAAGATAGATAAAAGATTTGTCAGCAGTATTGGGCATTCCTGCATTATATTTTCAATTTGTTTAGTCTGCAAAGTCTGCAAATATTTAGAAGTGAACTAATGAACCAAGTAGACTATGTATTACCTGCTTAGTTTGCACTCATATATAGGGTATATAGAGTATTTTTGGAAAGGCGTGTCAATTCGCTAAACCCTAAGCTATGGAAAAGTCTCTGCATCTAATATCATTTGTCACCAAAAATTTCCAAACCAGCTTATATAAATAGACTACATTTCTGTGGACAAAGTGGAGCAATGACTTATGACTGACAAGATATTATTATTTGGTCAGTGTGATAAATTATTAGTCATAGGTCACCAAACTATTAGCTTAGAGGGAACCTTGGTCCTGAATGTTCTCCTGACAAATTCTGGCATTTTTTTCCTTCATCGTTTGTCTCCATTTTAGTGGGGAAGTTGATACTACAGTGCTAATGCTGTGAGAAATAGCAATCTGGGGCAGGAATTATAATTCTAGGTCATTTAATTGCAACCATAAATATTATAATTCTAGGTCATTTAATTGTAACCATAAATAGTAAGAACAGTAAATAATTCAACGACCAGATCTTCAAATGGCAAAATTTACACGGTCCCCTCTGGATCTGCCAGTGTAAGCTGTTAATGACGGCATTTCCTTCCGACAGTGATGAATCTTCACACACACAGACACACACACACTTCCCTGATGACAAATCACAGGAATTAAAACGAGAAATTTTATCACCAGTAGCTGCAACAGAATCCCTGATGAGCTTTCACCACAGCAACAAAACAGTCAGCGGGCAGGCTTTATTTGCAGCCTGGGATCGCTCAGGTGGGTGGGACAGCTTTTGGAATACTTCAAAAGGTACAAACGTGTTCCCTGGGAAGGAAAACACGCACGCCCTGCAGTGAAGCGTGACACTTGTAAGAATGTAAAACATCTGAGGGTTCGTTTTAAATGACATTTTGAAAGGATTTTGAATCAGAGGGGGGTGTTTGATGCGGTTCAGGGCCGTCCCACTGGGCAGAAGCACCGGGGCTTCTGGGTAGGTTAAACAGGAGCAACGCTACTCATGTGGAAGAAAGACAAGATTGATGAAGGATGCTTTAGCCATGAAACTTAAAGGTGCGGTGTGTAGCATTTTAAACATCAATACATAATTATCAAATTAATTGTGATACCTTGGTATAATTACAGAAAACAAATGAGACCATGGGGGAGACGACTGGCTCCATCTATCTCACTTCAGTAGTACTGTTAGTGCTAGCGATTCTCAAAATTAAAGCCACATTTCCCATAAACCATTGCTCCCTGTCTCCCCTCCCCCTCCCTGGTGTCTTTGTCTTCACCGAAGAGGATAAACATGTTGGAAGTGATCTTTCACTCCTTCCACCATCTGCCGTTGCCAGAAACTCTGAAAGCTTTAGCTCCGTTTGCTCTGGAAGAACAGCGCCCTCTTCCTGTTTTGTGCCGTAAAGCAATCCAGCAGATTTCCCGCCAAATCCGACCCGGTGGCTCACAATGTAAAATGCAGTGTAGAGGCCGCTAGAGGCTGCAAGTCTTCTCAATGATGGTCTGGTTTGTTTACAATAATTATACTAATGTCTCAGAATGAATGTAGTAATGATTTATAGATGTTAAAATGCTACATATAACACCTTTAAAGAGGAATTCAAAGAAGTTGAGGCCAACTGACTTGAATGTAATGTATTTCACTGGTTTTCATAATATATGAAAGTGTTAAGTAAGGATGGTTTGTGATAAAATCAAAGGAAGACATTTCAAAATCTATATGTGAAGTGAAAAGCAGTGTAGGCGGGCAGAGGTTTTCACTGACTTTGGATCAAAGGACTAGAAGGGAAAAGGGTTGCAAAACATCCACAAGCATGACAATCTATTTAGACGAGTTACAGTAAGATAAATCTCAAAAGTGTGTTATAAATCGTTTGTTTTCTTTGTTCTTGCGTTTGTTCACATAATGAGGAACTTGCCACAGATGACTTTGAGGGAGACTTGAGATTTAATCAAGGTATTTTTTGCTGAGGAGCTCATTCCATAGACAATAATTCAACGGAGACACACAGTGTACGGGTGAAAGCACAGCGAGTGACAGTTTAAGCTGACAAACACACTCCTTCAAAATGATTTTAAAAGCTTTGGGAAAAAAAAAATAAGCAGTGCTTGATTTAGTTCGCCTTGCGGCTGGTGAGGATTTCGGTGCGAAGACCGATGAAGTGCTAAATACATTAAATCAAGCCTTTCCCCTCCAGGAATTGTGAAACTGGAGAGGCAATGCAGATACAGTAGATGGCACTGGTAGAGAAGATAACTGTACATTATCAGGTCTCAATGTCCCCAAGTTCATAGTTTCTTTCCATTGAGAATCCCTCTTTGTGAGTAAATACACAATATTTTATTAAACAGTGTCTGATAAGTTACGCTGTTAGAAAACAGTCCCTTGGGGCTCAGTAAGTCACACAAGAAATTCAAGTCCCAAAATATCTTGATCTCAGTGTTGCCTTTGGTGTTTTTGGGTTACATATACAGTACATCCTTTCCAGTGGAAATAGTCCATTCAGTAACCCAGTGATAGGTTAATAGGATAAGACAATTCAATTGTAGAATGAATACCATCTCTTTCAACTCCAATTTTGGCTTCTTCTGTTTTTTTTTTTGGTCCTTCCAAGCCATCATACAGTATCATTAGAAAGCATTCAGCAAATGGTGGACAGTATATGCTGGCAAAGCAGTCCTCTAGAAGTCTTATTTCTCCCCAGTCAAGAGTTCATTAACTGTCTGTGATGCTTGGTGGATACTTTGGCCTTCCGCAACTATACAGTACTGACTTGACTCCAACGTCCATGGTCCAGATCCATGAGCTTAAAGGAATACACCAAGTTTTTGGGAGATTGTCTCGTTGGTCAACTTACCCTTTAAGCGATCAGAACATATAGACACCAAAATCATCTATGGGTCCCCAGTAGATCATTGGCTCTGGTGCTCCATGCTAACACTTTAGCATACACTATGTTGATAGCAGGCCACTAGCATTATCTCCAAAGTGAGAAAATTAGAACTTGTAGCAGCTCTAAAGCTAAATGGTAAGCAATCTCTAATTATATGCAGCTAAGTCTAGAAGTTCGGTGTAGGAGATTGGTCAAATTTACACAGAACATATAAAATTAACATACTATTTTGAACTAGCAGGGACTACTTTCCCTGTTTCCATAGGAAGTGAAGATCGTGGTTGATGGGAGACTGTGTGCAGCTAAAAATCACTGTGCACAGGATGAATATGTGGTTGCTCACCTGAAATAGTTCAAAAATAAACCTGGCTACATCAGCTATATTCAGTTAATTATATACCACTAATGAACTCATATGATAAAAACCACTGACAGCTTTTTATAAAAGGTAAGTCTTGTTTCTTTGAGGTAACGCTAGTGCCCAACTAATTAAGTGTTAGCATGATCTACCGGAGACACATGGATCATTTTGGTGTCTATGTTCTCATTACTTAACAGGTAAGTTGACCAGCGGGCCAATCTCCCAAAAACTTGGTGTATTCCTTAAAGATTCAGATCTAGAAGCAGTGTATTCTTTTAGTGGAGAGGTTGAAGACCTTTAACACTATCCTTCTCCATCCCCTCCCATCCTCCCACTCTTCCTCCTCCTCCTCCTCTTCCTCCTAAGCCAGGATGTCACTTCTCTTGCTGCACCAGACCACCAGGGCGATCATGGCCAGGGTGAGGAAGACGGGGATGAGGATGAGGATGGTGAGCGTGTCGTCCGGCGGGTCCACCCACACCACCCGCTCTATGGTGCAGTTGGAGAAGAAGTGCTTGTGTATGCGGATGATGTAGCTCTCTACCAGCGGGTTGGGCCAGTAGCAGTTGACGCTCTGGGACTTGGTCTCTGTGCACTGGGTGAAGAGGTGATACTCACTGGGGAGACAGAGGAGAGGGAGAGGAAGAGGAAGAGGAAAAGGTTAGAGACCAACCAAATTGACTCCTACTTCAGAAGAGCTGCACTTGAAGGACATTTTGGTTACTTTTCTGACTGTCGCGCTTGCTTGCATTTTAGTTATGTTTCAGTGTCAGACAATTTTCAATTTACATTTACAATTACATTTCAACCGATATGTGCTGATATTTCTGGACTGAAGCTGCCGATGGCAAATATTTTGTGCCAAGGTTCAGTATCTTTGAATTTGACCATTTCCATGCCCAAAACATTCCCAAAAAGTGTTTTCTCCAGAATTTTATTCTTGTCAGGGTGGAAAAGCCTCTGAAACAGCATTTAGTCCATCATGGGACACTAAAACTGCATTGAAACCTAGGATACTACTAGTAATAATAATAAACTAATAATTAGAATAATAATGCACATATTCATTGTGTGGAATTCAGGTTAAGGGCTTCCCATAGACAACCAGTGTAGTATTGACGAGTGAATTATACAATAATTATGTAATAAAATAAAATGCATATCATAGTGAAGGTGGACGGTTCCCCATAAAGGCAGCACATCCCAAAATTAAGAGTCAAAATTATATATTATTTACACTGTACTGCAACCATCGCAAAACACTAACATATTTCAGATAGTAAGCCTCTATCAGAGCATATAAGTAAGACCTATAAGTAATCCATCATTTTGACTCCTATTTGCGGGATGTACTGCCTTTTTATTCCCTTTTGGCATCTCTATGGATTCTGTTTCAGTAGACTTTATTACAAGTTCCGTATGTGTTGAGCTTCTCAGGCTTAGAGCTCTGCTTCGACTAACGCTGTATTCAAAATGACAAACGACCATCCAACCACCCCTAATCCCACTTTCTCCATCCTAAATCCTCACTCCTCTGAGTCCGGCCTCTTTTCTCATGACATGCACAAGTCATTTGTATGCATAACCGTCAATGCAGCAAGACAGTGAATGGAGTAACAGAACAGTTGTATTTTCTCCACATCAGCACACATATACTCTCACTGGCTCCAAACCTTTGGAGGAAATATCTCATTTACATCACTTTGACCTAAAGCTATGGACTGTGACATTTTGCTTAAGTGCACAGGCAATCGCAACGGAACCATAATGCTCTATTGCCTGTAAAGCGCACTATAATGCTGTTGTTCAATGGACTGAACTTTACTGCAGTGTGGTGCGGAGCTACAATATAGTCGTGTTTGCTGTAGAGAAAAAGGCCTCATGCACACATACACATTAGCATCGACAATCCACCAATCACTCACACCCTGACTCACTGCCTCGCTGTGGATAACACATTATGTAAAACTGCAGTACATCTTCACCGCGCCGCTAATAGAAAACAGCGACCAGGAAAGAGAGGCCGTAATGTATTTGGCTGTCTCGCTCCGTTGCCCCCTGTACAGTATGTGTAGGTTAGGCTTTGACGTCAAGCCGTAGCCATTGTCTCGAAAGACCTTCACTTAAAGCGCCGCAAATCAAATGAGCCCGGCTGTCAGTATAGATAGATGTAGTGTCCACATGGGTCCGAAAGGCACAAGATCCCAGTGATAAGAGAGGTGTGTTGTTGGGAAAAGCTTCCTGGTAAATCAGCAGAAGTATAAAGTTCACGTAAAGAAAAGAAAAACAGAATCATAAATTGAGTTGTTACAGTATATCAGCTTGTAATTCATATTAATTTGGATTTTGTGAATTTAGAGGCAAGGGACAAGTGGAGGGAAAACACACTTAAACTTAGTTTAAATCTTGAAGACCCTAATTTCATAGTACCAGTGAGTAAAATGAGGATAGGGCCTTTGAAGGAAAAATAAACATGATTTACCACTACATCAATGTCAGGGGATAAAGTGACTGGAGTGGGAATCAAACGGGTCAGACAGAGAATTAGAGAGAAGCAGAGAGCATGAGGGAGATGGGTGTGAATAACAGAGAGGAAAGAGGCTTTGCAGCAGAAGTGATCAATATGCAACATGCAGGACCACAGAGAATAAAAGGCCTTTGAAGTCGTTTCCCTGATGTAAAACACAGAAGCAAACAGGCCTTCAAACTGTCTCCCATGCATGGTAATAGACTGGAACTGGGAGGGTACAAAAAAAAACCTGAAAATGTTTTAAGTTTATTTCCCCACTGAAACTCTAAAAGCTGGCTCAGCGGTCAATTCGCCCAGAGGTTTAACACTCGAAAAGTTTTTCAGCACCTGATAGTGGAAAGATGAGAGGGAAGGAGAGGAAGGAAGAATTCGGCACTAAAAAATATATATATATGTATAAACCATGTGAACATATTTATGACAACACACACAAACATGCACACATATACACACCCACATGCAGAGATGCATATGCATGCACATACACAGTAGGGTCCCTTGGTTTTTGAAGTCCGATGCTGATATTTAATTAGATATTGAATATCTTGTGCCAATATTCAACATCTAATTTCAAGTATTCAATGTTTTCCCCTGATTTTTATTGTTGTCAGAGTGGAAAAGCCTCTGAAACAGCATTAAGACCATCATGGGACACTAAAACTCTCCACTGAAATGAATAATTAACTAATGAAATTCTTTTAATTTACTGAAAACGACTGACAAATTAAATGAATAAATAAAAGGAAATCAGGTTTTCCAGACTCTTAATGTAGTTGTTGTCAGGGAGGAACCTCCATCATATCAGAGGTGGAACGATATCTGATATTAAATAAAAGGCCAATACAAGCCAATATATCAGTCTACTCCTGGCACATACACACATACACACATAGGATTAAAGGAGTGTATCCTCTCCAAAGCCCGGAAAGAAGAGCATCATTCTATCATGTTATTTTATCACAGTCCTCGAGTGATTTTAACCTCTCACTGTCCTCTTGCCATCTGTCCCTCCATGGCTGGTTGAGTAACACTCTGATAACAACCTCCTCCTAGTTGGATGAACTAAATAAGCCAGGCACTAAATGCGGATTGCTTTTCTAAATGGCTGTTTAGTTGTCATTAGCCGCTGCTGGAAAAGGCTCTGATGACATTAGAGCAGCATCTGGTGTAGGCAGCGACTGACAGTAACTCCACATAGTTAATATTCATCATAAAGGGCCGGATGGGCTAAGGACCACGCTGCATTCACTCCGGCTGCCCTTCCAGTTAGTTGTAAGTCACTTAGGGCCAAAAATCAATATGCTATTAGAGATTAATGGTTGTCTGAGGTTCATACATGCACACGCGGACGCACGCTGCCTCTTCCCAGTCGGTCCGTTCCTTTCCGAGCTCGTATCGGCTCGTTTGAAACAATAACAGTCGTGTTTGCTGAGTGTTCGGCCGGCGGCTATCACTGCGGAGAGGCACGGCTCATTTGTCAAACAGAGGAAGCTCTGCAGGGGTCACTGCTTGTTTAAACACGGGGGCCCCTCGCTGTCTAAGCCCGATCCTTCTCGCTCCGTTCTGGTTCCTCTCTCTCTCTCTTTCTCTCTCTCTCTCTCCCTCCTTCTTATCAGCCTCTTCCAGCCCCCCAAGCGAGCTGCTGATGAGAATGTGCATGTTTCCCACACAGTGTCATGTAAATCAAGCATCGTACACACAACACCCGAATGCGGAATCATTCATCTAATTTATATATATATGGGTGCATGCATGCAGAGCTCACACACACACACACACACACACACACACCATTACCAAGAGTCACGATACCCTTCTGGTTGCCAAGAGCACAACAGAGAAAAGAGAGGGGAAAGTGAGGGTTGCCAGTTCAAATCCTTAGACTGGGAATTCTGGGAAGCTCCAGGTGGGGGAAAGGCAGTTAACCCCCAATGATTTTCTTGACAACACTCGTACCCCTGCCGAAATACACACAGCACCTCTTCAACTCCAGTGGAAGACTGTGATTTTAACTTTACAGCTCCCAGATGGGAATGCGTGGAACTGAAACAGGGTGTTGCTTTCCCTGAAAAAGTAAAGGTTAAAAAGAAAAAATGGAGAAAGAGGAGGACAGAAGAGGAAGAAACAAAGGGAGGTGAGATGAAGCAGGGGGGGGGGTCTCTTTTCCCGGAATGTTTGAATCTTACATGTAAAACGAATGACTCAGTGGATGTTTTGAATTTTCGGATTATTTTTGCCTTGATTTTAGCCTCCCGTGTGTGTGTTATTGTGCAAGGAACCAGGAGTCATAGCTGATCTCGCTCTCTTTCTGGGTCTAGAATGAAAACAACACACTAGATCAACACTAGATCTATTGGGATTGACCGGTCCCTAAATACAATCACAAACAGAGAGCGCAGAGGCAGGGAGACGACGGCACTCGACAAAACAGGAGAGATAAAATGAGCTTAAAAACGTGGGTGGCTTTTAAACTCTCAAATGTCAAGTTGTCTTGCAGTACTTTCCAGCCTCTGTGATTCCCACAGAAGGTGACAACAGCTGCATTCTTTTTGAGAGTATATTTGTTATTCCATCCCTGTCAAATTAAAGCCGCACTTGGCATTTTCGCCGTTTTGGCGGCTTCAAATTGCGCCGAGGCAACTCTTTGAAATTTAGGGGACTTAATCATGTAAGGTGACGTCAGTAAACTCACCACTTTGTGCTTCAGGCTGATAAGACGGGTGTATTTTTACATAAGAGTCTACCCTAGCACAGCTTCAGACTCCAGACTGTTCACATGAGTCCAGATGATTAGAAACCTGTCACACAGAAAAGTACACCGGAGCCTGTTTGAAGTCATAAGTGAATTGGTGCAGTAATTCCCGTGGAGCGTCTCTGAAGCCTGCTGACTGATCTGCAGTAAGTGTCTGTCACCGCTAATAATCCATGTTGGGAATAAACAGGATAGACAGGGATTAATCCCTGATGAATGCAATTACAAGTGAAATGTGTGTGAATGTGTGTACGTAGGTGTGTAAAGGCTGTTGTGACTGTGATGTTTAGGGATGAGGGTTCGACAAATATGGCTTTTTGGAAGCAGGTATCGGTATTGATATTGGATTGAAGCTGCCAATAGCCAACATTCTGTGCTGATATTTCTTCTTCTGTCAGAAAATACATTTTAATGCTCCAAAAATTCCAAGTAATCAGTGTTTCCCCCTAGAGTTTTATTCTTGTTAAGATGGAAAAGCCTCTGAAACAGGATTTAGACCATCATGGGACACTAAAACTCCATTGAAAGCCATTCTAATGAAATAGTTTTAGGTGGGTTAGCAGCTCCTTAAGGCAGAGTGAGGCTGGATTTACAGACTGTTGAGTAAAATCCTCCCACAGCACACTGGAATGATTCCTCTGGTCAAACATCTGATATAAAAATAATCATAACAATATTAATAATACTGGAACCGCCATCATATCGGAGGTGGACGACTGACAGAGCGATATGGGATGTTTTTATTAAATGTGATTCCATTAATTTGGGCTTGATCGTACCTCATGAAGTGCGTGAGGTTACACCAGTACTGTGGATCTATGTGGGCCATGTCCCGCTTGAAGACCTCACAACAGACCTCCATCTCCCACTGCAGGTGGGACTCGTTGCACATGGCCGCCTTGGGCCGGGGCAGAGTGGGCTCCACGCTCAGACTGTCTGTGGCTGAGGAGGCAGGAAGAAGAGCACAAAGCATTTATATTTAGTATACTGTATTTTTACACATATTCCCATCTTCTTTCTCAGTTGTATATATTGCATTTCTCTTGGTATTTGTAGAATTTCTCACTTATTTCATAGTGCATGTATTTCATTTTTTCGTATTTTTTCACACATTTTCATTCTTTTTTTTCTTTTCCTCAGTATGTTCTTTTATTTGGCACACCTTCATAATGCTATCAATATTTCTTTTCATATTTTCCTTCATGCATTTCTAATTCATATGTTCTTCACACGTAAGAAATGTCAGTTGCGTTCCCTCATTTGCTACTACATTCTTATTTCTGTTCTGTTTTTCTTTCATCATTAAAGTTTCATCTTATTTTATCTTATGAACGGATGGATGATGATTGATAGATAGATGATGAAAGATAGATGAATGGATGGTTCTGCTCACCTGACAACCCTCTCATCATCCAGGCATTGACTGTGAAAAGAAGCAAAATAATAGAAGACAGTTAGTGGGGATTGGTAGGTGAACAACCAAGAAGATGATGGTACAGCTTCACACACGATTATTTCTGATTTCTGTATTCATTTTTGCTTTATGTTGTTTATTATGTCCCACGTTTGTTGCTGTTGTGACAAATGAGCTAGTGCCTTGTTCTACCCATCCTCCACCTAAAAACGCCTATTCTCACCAAATGATTACTGGCATGAAAGTTAAAAACAAACACTCACTAGAGAATATTATTAAAGTTATATATGATTTTGAGTCTATTGACCATGCATTTACATTTCAAAATGTACAAAATTTCCACCAAATGAAACCATTATTTCTCCCAAGTAGACTAAATCACATCTATCTACTTAGTAACATGTCAAACGTTCTAATTCTTGCACTTCATCTTCTCACACATCACACCACATCCATCCTCCCTCTCTCTCTGTGACCTTTGACCCTCCCAGCTTGCCGTCGCCTCTCCATTCCCCTGATTGTTATGATGGACCAGCGGCCCCTGAGTTGACCCTGCGCTGAATGCTAATATCCTCATTTCTACGTCTGCAGAGGAAAAAGACTAGCGAAGAGACTAAGGCTGGGGGCACACTACAGGATTATCAGGCAGATTTACACTAGATTCTTCCATCCTGACAGCGGCAGGGGAAATCCCGATCAGTATCAAACAATCAATCAAATATTGACCCTGATCTGATCTGACGTGCAGGGCCGTGACCAAGTCCCCGTAGTGTGTTGGGATCACAGATGTATTCACAGATTTAGATTCACTCCAAGAGCAGAGACCATCAGTAGCCACTGAGAGCGAAGTTTACAGCGAGGTGAGGTGGAGCGAGCCGAGTCTGTTGGCTGGAGATCTGAGGTCCTGATATCAGTGACCTATCAGGAGTCAGCAAGATAACCTCAGCTAAGTGTGTGATACTGTGAGCTTTTTTTATAACTGAGAGACCAAAAATTATGTATGTGATGCAATGCTTTTTCAAAATTTTGCTAGGATTTTAAGTCTTCTAGTCTGTCCCCAGAGAGAGAGAGATAGTGAAAAACAGAGAGAGGGGGAGAGAGAGAGAGAGAGAGCGAGAGAGAGACTGACTTAATGAGATCTGAAGGCAGGTATCGCAAAACAGTGGTACACCTCAATACTACAATATCCATCGAATAAGGAAACACACACACACACACACACTCTCTCTCTGTCTCCTCCCTCTTCTCCGATGCAGCCACTTGCCCCCTCCACAGTGTCAATCCCCCGCGTTGTGCACTCAAGCCGTGTGACAGGTCGCTGCAGCAGGCGGCATCACAAAAGGCTAAAGCTAAAAATGCTGCTGAACAGGAAAGGCGTTATCTCCCTTTGAAGTGCCGCACTTTCAGACCGCACAGTTCTGTCTGAAACTCGCCCCGCAGGAGAAAGGCTAAATTTAGTGACTTTGAGGATATAAGGATGTTGAAAGTGGAGCGGTCGGTCCGGGTGTGATAACTTCACCTAGGTCGTACAGTGTCACTACAGTATGAAACACATCTAAAAGCAACGCTACGTTTCTCCTGACCTTGAATGTGAATGAGGATCGTTGTCTCATCTAGGGTCAGACCGATATACTGATACCGATATTGGCCTTTTATTAAGAACGTGTGGGAAGACCTTAACCTGAACTGATTCTAATGAGACATTTTGACTGGATT
Organism: Centroberyx gerrardi; assembly: GCF_048128805.1. Lineage (NCBI taxonomy): Eukaryota > Metazoa > Chordata > Actinopteri > Beryciformes > Berycidae > Centroberyx > Centroberyx gerrardi. The sequence continues at coordinate 19,616,829 of NC_136018.1, read as the reverse complement.
CTACACAAGTAAACATGAATATATTGTATATTATTTATAAATCTGTGGTTCTAGTGTCCCATGATGGTCTAAATGCTAATTCAGAGACTTTTCCACCCTGATAAGAATAAAAGTCTGGGGGAAACACAGAATTTTTCATTTTTAGGAATTTTTTGGCATGAAAATGATTTAAAGATACTGAATATCAGCACAAAATATCATCCACTGGCTTCAATCCAAACTTCTCAGTATTGCCCTTCAAAAACCCTCATCAGTCAAATCCTACTGTTATCCATTCATATTTTCTGCAAATGTATGTTTTCTGTTGTAAAATATAGACTGATAAAACTTAAACAGTAGGTTTTCACAATTGTGTAACCACTGACGAGTAAAAAAAGTTTTGAATATGATGTAAATGAATTGTTTTTGGGAACACCAGACCTTCCAGACAGGTCAGAGCTGAGCTGCACCGCGATGACCTGAATTAAAATTCTAATGGGCTTGCTTGAACCATGCAGAGACGGACTGAGTGGAAAGGTTTTGTTTTGACTGAGGGAAACAGAGAAAAGGACCAGCTGGGTCAGCGCCGTTCAAAGTCCGGGTCAAAACACAAATGGCTTTTGTAACAAGGTGGCAGGAGCCATAATGAACTCAATTATCAAGTACAGAGGAGTTCTGCCCCTGAAAAAAGACTGATTCTAAAAGATGGGAGTAGATTAGATGAAGCTTTAAAGGAAACCTCCACCTTCAGATCTTCTTACACTGTTATGTATCATCAGTCTCAATGCATTCCAGGAGTTATTTTGTGACAAAGAGTTGTAATTTACCTGCTCGTCTTCTTCTACTTCAGTTAGTGATTTCCTACATTTCCCAGAATGCCTTTCACCAACCCCCAGAGAGCGGGTGTGAACTTGCTGCATTCACTACATGTAGGTGGAGAGAGGTAGATAGGAAGAGCAAGAGAGCGAGAGTTTTCCCAGGCAAGTGAGAGTGGCGCTCCTTATCCAGAACACATGCCCTGTGGCTGCATTACATTATGGTCTATTGAGGCTGCTGTCACTGCCTGACACTAAAACCTGATGTTTACCATTGGTGGTTGAGATGGTCGAACATTTTTCTCCTATCAAACTCACTGGAAATATCTCAACTTGATGTCACATCATCTACGTTTGGCCAGTTCTCAGCAGGAATAAGAAAAATACACCAAACAACAAAATGGACCCAGAAATGCAAAGTGCATCACCAATTGCAGTTTTTAATGTTAGTATTTTATCATGTAATTTTCCTTTAAAGATCCCAATGGGAAAGTATGTAAAGTATGAAATGAAAGTATGAAAAAAAATATGACTACAGCATTATGAGGGTGTGCTATATACCAGTAACGGAACATACTGAGATGAAAAAAGTATGCACAATATGAAAATGATGCCAGTTCTGCTTGGAAAACAAACCATATTCGTCTTCTTCTGTTCTGTATTGACTATCTCAAGATATTAAAACCACTTTCAGCTCTCTCTCCAAAAAGCAATTAGAGCTTCGTAAAGAAGTTCAGACAGACTGAAAATCATTTCACTAGATTTCAGAAAATACCCAATACAGCAAATCAAATATCATGGAAAATTACAGCGCGCTCTCAAAATTGGGAAAGTTCCCTCTCTCTGACATCAGCACTTGGCCGTCGGCCCTCTCCTTCCCACAGGTATCCTCTTCCATTCCAGGCTTTCCTAGGAATAACCCACATGCAGGCCAGTCCAAAAATAACATCTAGCGTATTACATCCAACATAAATACATCATAAATACGTAAGCTGCATACGTAAGCTGCATACGTAAGTTGCGGGCATCAGCCAAAGCAAAATATCCCACACGCACACACACACACTGGGTGGACAGCAAACCCCTGTGGGAGCTTCCAGGAACATTTGAAAATGGATTATATCAAGATGTTTCACAGCTCGTTACATCTTGGTGCAACAGTTCCTAATATGTCAACAGTTCATTTGAGAACTGAGCGCTAGGTTTTGACCAAAATTGGGTTTTAAAGCCAATACCAATACCAGTTTTTTCGGACTGAAGCTGCGAATATTTTGTGCTTTCTTTAAATTTTACCATTTTCATAAAAAAAATAAAAAAAATTACAAGGATTCAGTGTTTGCCCCAGAATTATATTCTTGTCAGGGTGGAAAAGCCTCTGAGGCAGCATTTAGACCACAGGACACTAAAATACAAGGATCATAATAATATCAACAAGAAGTAAAGAAGAAGAAGAAGAAGAAGAAGAATGCATACTTATACACACATATTCATTAACACTTGTGATCAAAATGTCTCATTAGAATCAGTTCAGGTTAAGGTCTTCCCATAGACAACCAGTGTAGTATTGATCAATTCTACAATAAATATGTAATTACATATATGTATGTATATGTATGTTTATATCACACCCATCTTATCAGAGGTGGATGACACTCACTGGCTGATATCTGATTTAAATATAAAAGGCCAATATTTCTTGCTGACATATTGGACTCTAAACTTACTGAGCACCACTGTGCTTACTACCATACTAGTGCTACTACCTTTTATTTCATGGCTTGATGTTTTGGTGCCAGTGTTTGCTTCTATGTTGTCTTCTGTGTATGTGGCCTTACATGCTTTTTGGCTTTCATATGGTTTATATTGTAGTTGTGTAAATTGTGCATGCAATCCAGCTGAGAGTGATCATGTTGTGCAGCAATACTACACATAAAGCTATATATCTAAAAAGAAGTGCTACATATTCAGATACATCTGCCTTGCAGATATTTCATATCTGTTTTTGAAGGCCATTGAATGTTTTAATATGCAGTGTGGCTATTTGACTAATAGACTAACGCTGAATTAATTGACCTCTTTGGGTAACAGCGCATTCTGCATCATTTGAGACTGCATTCTCAAGCTTGCAGCGATACTAACCCTTTCAACATGTAACATTTATCATTTGTTAGAATAGGAATCTCATCTCCTGCTGACAAACAGACCTACCAAAGAGGCTTGGTACCAATTCTTTGTCTTCTGAGATATTAATAAACACAAGCAGGATGGAGGAACTGATGAAAATAAGTGCTCTGCAGAATAGCAGAGGTTAGGGGTGGAGGGGGAATTCAGTTTGCATTGAGCTCAGAGCATGAAACTAAATCTACTCTATCTGCTTTATGAACTGTGGGAACAGATAGCACTGACGGAACTGGCAGCAGCGGCGGGCGAGTGTGTATGTGAGCGATCCAGTTCAGTTATAATTCATATAACTGAGGCGGCGGGGCGGGGGGGAAACGGCTTCGCCGCTTCCCCGCCGCCTGACAGTTTGATTGACAGCAACACTACAGATGGAGATTAAAGGGAGGATAGAATCTCCAGCAGAGGAGAGACTTCAACCAAGTTCTTCAATGCGTGTGTATGTGTGTGCGTGTGTTGGCGTGTACCAGAAAAGTGCAGAGCTGCATCTATACGTCTTGAAATCGTCTCGAAATGCCACCTATGGTATGTTTTTGCCCTTCATCACTGCTGCTCATCTGTTAAAGAAACTGAATTAAACCACACAGGCGACCGGGTTATTAAATCTTATTATCAGTCACAGGCGGATGGATGGTTCTGTGTTTGCTAAATACCTCTCATCCAGCTGCTTGGCTATTTCGTAGTGTTTACTGGGCCGTCAAGTTCCTCTTCACAGAACTGGGACAGCTGTTACTGAGAAACAACTGGCCGGGCAGTAAAGCAGAGAGAAGTCACACACAGTCGGGCTAATGAAGCCTTTCCTGGCCGCTATTCAGAGCACTGGTCATGGATCAAGTCCAGCATTTCATGATATAATCGAATCATTTATGACTTTGAAAGGGGAAACCGACTGTAGGTCAGCAACAAAAAAATTTGAATACTATATAGTGCAAGTGCCATATCTTACTGGCAAATTTACATATAAATAGGTTAGTGGGCGATTTATTTATTTTTATATAAGGCAATGTTTTCTTCCCTTGCTTTCAAATCTAAAATCTATGATTAAATTGTGGATGGCTTTTGTTCTGACAAAGGGGAAGGCAATCTTCCTTCACCCCCACTAAAATCAACCAATAAAAGTCTGATATTTGCAGAGTAATAACTGACTCTTAAAGGACACATGCAGAAAACACAGGTTTCCCGAGAGTGAAACAATTATTTTTTTCCATCGTGCGTAAAGGAAGGAAATTGCAGGATGTTCATTAGATTCACAGTGGGAATAAAAAATTAGCGGGACGCAAACAGCCCGCGCTTATTAGTTTCCTCGAAGCCGCCGTATGAAATCGACAACTTCCATCGGTGCAGGATGCTCGCAACCAATAGCCGATAAAATATTAGCTATATATGTCACATTTGTGCCATTACTCACTCGGCGTCACTTGTTCTGCTTTGAACCGACAACCTTCTGCAATCAATCAAGCTGTTCATATATACATATACATGCTGTTGGTGTCGGCTCAGTTGGCACGCTGTCATCCAGAGGCTCAAAGACCTGTTAGGCTGGCAAGATAAATATAGACGGGAGAAAACAGAAGATGAAAGAAAACAGACGAATTCCCCAGTGCTCCGCAGACAGATACAAAGCACAGACAGAAGTGAGAGCGCTTGTTTAACAACCTCTGTCTTATTTCATGTCTGCCTCTTCATTATCAGGACAGGCAGGCAGTGAGTTAGGCTGACCGTGCCTTGTGCAAAGTGTCTGGGGCAGTGGAGAGAGTATTAAAGGGGAAGTTTCTACCGCCCCGTTGCACAAATTGACCACAATATACTGTACCTGCAGGGGGTTGATATTGCTGTTGTTGATCAGTACTCAGACTCAGTGATTACTTCACAAGGCGCTGACATTTCTGCCTTTCAAAACTCACTTTCGGAGCAACTGGTGAGCGAGCAGCCACAGAACTGAGCGGCGGCCATTTTGATGTGTACCGCTGGGCTAGCTTCCGTATGAACCGACTTGCAGCAAGTCGCTGAGGTGAGAAGTTTTGTAGCAAAGACCAAAGGAGCTTCTCTGTCTCTTTGCTGCCATGGTTTGCTAATGTTGACTAGAAGAGCTAGAGAGAGAAGTGTCTTTGATAAAGCTACATTAGCCTTGTCGCTAATGTCAGCTTTGAGTTGAGTTTTGACAGAACAGACACACCTGCACAGTTCTCAAGCAAATGTGACTTTACGTCCTTAATGCCCAGACTTGCGTTGTTCACAATTAGCCCTTAAAATTCTATAATCACCATTTTATGCTGTTGCCCTAGCCAGATTACCATGGCAAACAGTGGAAGCTCCATTCAAGTTCTGTGGTCACATTTGAGCTTTGAAGGCTAAATAACATCATTGGCAACAAAGCAAATGACAAAACAGTACTGTATTAGTCAGTTTTACAGTATTTTGCATGGTAATATATTACTTCTTCACTAGACATTTCAAGGCTCAAGGCAACGCAGCTTTTGGGAGCTGGGAGCTACAGCTAATGCTACCACGCTACCACCTGTGAGAGAGAAGGGGTGTGTACAATACTTTGCAGGTTAAGAAGCGACTTCTGGACGACAGAAAAGATTATACTATGTCTAAAACATTCTATTTAACCTCACAGGTTTTTGTAAATTGCCGAGGAACCTTTACGCCTTCCACCAAGGAGCAGGCGTTTCGAAAGGCGACGCTAAATGAAGTTCCCGGTTGGTGGGTTTTTAGAGCAGCCATTGGGACGCTAGTAATGGCACGTAAAAATCAAAGCCATCTAGTGTCCCTTTGGGGCTAAGGAGGAGATAAGTTGTTACATAAGTTGTGTCGATGTTGTTGCAATTCCTACTGGTCCTACAGAGGTCATAGATTACTTTATGCCCCTTTAAATACGATATCTGGCCTGGGAATCAAATGGGGATCAATTCTCTTGGTGTAGCAACTTAAAAGACATTAGCAGCAACTGCACAGTATCTGTATTTGCCTTGTAGTCCATTTTGATCATATGGCAATCAATGGAAAGCCATTCTGGCTGCAAATTGGGGTCTTTTTAAATAAGTTATTTTACTACACTTCAGCATCTTTCCGTGGTTTACATACACACACACACACACACACACACACACACACATACACACTAAACAGGATATGAAGGACTGTTGTCTATCTCTATATCTATGCTTACAGCAATAATGCATCCTGTTTTAAATATTATCTAAGACCTTGAGGAGGGATGAAAATCAGGTCTCTTTTTCTCTCTGTCTTGTCCTCTCTCTCGCCATCTGTCTCTCTCTCTCTCTCTCCCTCTACACAGATAGGCAGCCCGATCACCCAGAGTGAAATCAGCTGAGGACTCCACAAACAGATGGAGAGATAGAGTGACTGGAGGGCAAGGGAGAGAGGGGGATGGAAAATAGAGCGTAGCGAGGAAGAGAGAGAATAGGGAGAGAGACAGAGAGAAGCAATGTTTCCCCTCCAAATTTTTTAAGTATCACAAAAAATTAAATGTGCATTAGGTACGTTTGCATGAGCTGGGTTGCCGTGAGCAAATCAGCTCGGTCATTATTTATTTGACAAATTTTTGTTTGCATTTTACTGAATTTTGCCATTTCCATTCAGGTTTTCTATTTCAATACATCATAATTCGCGAAAAAAAAATACTTGGATGGAAACCCAGGTAGAGACCACAAGAAGGAATACCAGGACCCTTTTCGCATTTTTAACCGATTCACACACCGAACGAAATAAAGACTGATAGCACTGGAAATGCAAGAATGCTTGAGTTCAAAATAACTGAAGTTGCATCAGCAACAGAGAGACAGGCAAGGCAAGATGGGACAGATAAAAAAAAAAAGATTAGAAAAAAAGACAGGCTTTGGTTTTGGATGGGCTTTAGAGACTCAAAAAAAACATATTTTGTGCCAAAGTCATTTTCAGAAGGCCTTTGAGACAAAGACAAAGAGACCTATTTACAGACTGAGCTGTCTGTTGAAGTCAAAGGCCTTGGTATCTCAGCTCATAGGCCTTGACAGTGAATTGGATTTGTTTTTGTTTTGTACCACACATACTTGGCTTCTGTGCCTTAATCCGCCTCACGGCATCGCTGTTAGATGGATCAGTCCAGCTAAATTCAGGTCAAAGTAAGCAGAGTCAAACAAAAACCAAGCATACCTAAGTGTTTCTGAAGAAAACTGAGACGTAATGAGGTGAATCAAACAAACATTTATACACATCTATAAACACGACTTGTCCCGGCATTCATGAATAAAACCTTGACCCCATTCTCTGTTCCGGTACTTTGAAGATCAGATAGTCTGATAGAGCGTTCAGAGTTTGTGTTTGGTTTTTCCCACCATGCCACCCCCTGTGTTCGCCGCCTGCAGAAAAACAATTGAAGCATGACAGATCAATGAGAACACAGCCTTCCCAGGAAATGTCTGTTTTGTTTGCATTGCAGGAGTCGATGCAGGTCACAGCGAGGCAGGCCAGACGGAAACAAGAAAAACGGATGGATACCCCATTTTAGAACTGAGGTCAAATGAGAAGTTTGTGAGGCCGTGAACTCTCGAAGTCATGCTGGCTGCTGCAAGCTGGCTATTGGTGGAGATTGGGTGTACAGCCCTGGATTAAATGGATTGAAGGAACAAAGGAGTTTTCCATGTAAACAACTTGGATTTGTGTACATTCATATTTTAACTCGTACACACATAGAGTATGTTGTTAGACCCCAATGACCATGTTGAGTAAATTTATTACCTTCAAAGATGTTCAAAAAGTCTTGGAGAGGAAGCTCCGCCCCTTCATTTGATTGACAGCCTGAGTTGCAGGCGTTTCAGGTAACCACCTACCAGCTACTTCACCCATCGGCACATCATTTACTAGAATTTCCAACTCAATATAGGCTTGTAACACAGGTAACAGGTAGACTAGCTAGCAAGCTAACGTACCAGTCGAGAAAGAAGAATGCTACGTCCGCATCGGTATAAAATACTTTCTCTGACTTCTCCAGTTTTCTCCACTCAACATTACGATCAGGTTTTTGTTTCTTTGCTCTCCCAAACTCAGTTGTGTCTCTTTCTTCTGCTGACATGGTTACTGATTGAGCAGAGAGGAAAAACAACCTGGAATGCTCCCTCTCCACACAGTATTGTGTGCTACGTCTCCTGCGTGTTCGTACATTCTCGGACACGTGCTTGAAAACTATGTGATAAGTGTTTCTGTTGTTGTTCGAGGACCCACTTTGCTCATTAGCGCTACTAGTGGCCATAAACTCACTCGGTATTCTTTCATTTTTGTTGTCTGGAAAATTTTGTTATCTGGAAAAAACGCAAATTACATGCGCTGAAGTGTTTAGCTTGTTGCTAGCAAAAATACTACTTAGACTAGAAAACGGTTACAGAAATCAGCGGACCCAGTGCCATTAGAGACATAAATATACAAAGGTAAAAACGGGCCGACTTTGAAAATCCTGTATTAAACGTATAGAATGTGACAGAGACAATTGTGTGAAACCCCATTCATTTTCTCTACGGAGTAATCGCTATGGAACCGTGAGCCATATTTGGGCAAGGCTGACGTCATTCGACTTACGAGGTCTATTGAGTTCACTCAAAATGTGTTGGTTCTTTTGATTTCTAATTTGCATAAATCACAGACAGAATCACCACATTTTAGCTTCAAAATTGACTTTTATTGATTAGTATAACATTTGATTTTATCAGTAAAGTAAATGTTATACGACCAGTTATATCTTCCAATGTTAAATGACCAGTTGAAACAAAAGATATTAGTGCACTCATTTCAATGTCTGTTTTGTATATTTGGTGCATGTGTGTGCATCATCACGTTTGTGTATTTTTTTGGGCAGACGCTGACACTAAAATGTCAAAGGAATAAACTTCAAGAGGAAAAACACATTGAAAAAGCAGAGAAACTGTGCGAAATATACAACAATCTCCAGCTGACTTTACTTTAAAGTTAGCTCAAAAACAAGCCTAGCCTGGGAACAACTGGTGAGGTTAGAAACCACAAATATCATAAATCTTCACTGGAGTGAGTTATTGATTTTTTTTGCATTAGTGCAACAAATGTTGGCCAATATTTCAATAACTGGACTGGATAGAAATAGACCTTCTAATAATCTGTTTACGTCAAAATCCTAAATCAAGTGATTAAGTGCTAGTTTTTGTGCTGTTCACACACACTTACAGATGGGAAAATCCTAGAAAACACGAAAAATAGAAAAAAATAAATATATATATAAAATGGGATGAAGTAACTGTATGGTTTAAGTACTTGAACTAATACTTGACTTTATTCGTTACACAGAGATGAGGTGTGATGTCAACTAAATACCTTTAGCAAGAACAAAACAAAACAAAAGTTGGCTCCTTTTTTGAAGAGAAACTTTCTCCTCTCTCCTCCTTTGTTATTCCCTCAAAGTTAAATCACTTCTCAGATGCAAGGGAATCCACGACTCCTCAAACAATGGCAGAGGCTATCAGGCCGAGGTCACTGAGGCAGATAGCTGAGGAAAGGCTTCTTCTAAAGGGATTTAAAGGAAATTTGCTCTCCTTCAGATAAATAGAAAGCCTTTCATCTGGGACGAGCAGAGCCGCAGGTGAAAGTGACTGTCAGAAGCTCAGAGGTCCGTCTGCCCCTGGCACCTGGCACCCAGACAGCAGAAGGTGACACACAAAATGCGTCATTGTGAATTTCACACCTGAGCACATGTTAAAGGTGCTAGGTGTGGCATTTTTACACATCAATATATCACTGTCAAATTAAGTGTGAGACCATGGTCAAGAAGATTGGTAGCCACTTTCTCATGCCTTAGGTTAATGCTTATTGTTAATGTTTCTCAAATTTAGGACCACATTTCCCATAAACCCTGTTGTTTTCTGTCCCAAAGAGGATGTTGCTTCTTGTTTTCCCCCTAATCGGCATCATTTGTTCCATGTTGGAAGTGATTTTTCCATCTGCCTTTCATTCCCTCCACCATTACATTGGCAGAAACTGGAAACTGCAGCTCAGTTCGAGCTAGAAGAACAGCACCCTCCTCCTGTACTGTGCCATAAAGCAATCTGCCTTTCTGCTGTAAAGCAATACAGCAGCTTTCCAGCCAAACAAGTGGCACACAATGTAAAATGTAGTGTAGACGCCGGTAGAGGCTGACAATCTTCTCAATGATGGACTGGTTTGTTTATGGTAATTATATTAACTTCTCACAATTAATGTGGTAATGATTTATTGATGTTAAAACGAGACATGTAGCACCTATAAAATGAACGCTTGAGAAAAATTAATCACGTCTCAATGAGGACTATCAGAGACAGAAAGTACTCTCAGTGATTTCACAAGCTCAGTGGTAAAGCAATACAGTTAAAGTTATCATAGGTAACATAATAATCTACACACGCTGCACACTTGGAGACATCAGACTGGGTTGATGTGTTGAAGTGAGAGTCAATGGAGAATTTTTGGGCAAACCTCTAACCACAAGACACTGTAGTTATTGTACAGTTGTTGGACTGTTGGACTGTTATTGCACGCATCACTGCACTACCACTGTGCCGTCAGTGTTGACTACTTATATCATATTACCACTTACCTACTGTGCAATACCATATATCACTTATCATTTAGCATTTATATTATTCACAACACTCACACTCCTGCTGTTGTATGTTATATTGTATATTGTATTAGAAATTGTATTGTAGTGTACATTGTGTAATGTACGGATTGTATTTATTGTGTATTGTAGTTCTTATATTTTGTACTGTATTGAGTAAAAACAGGACAATTACAGTTACTACATTTCAAGATATAACTTGTAAGCCTAATTCTGAGGAGAGTAGGCAACAGAAATATGATCAATCTGTCCTTTCACTGTCCCATACAAAAATGCTTATACAATTTCACTCATATTTCAAGTACACTCAGCAATCACTGACTGACCCAAGGGTGGAACTACATCACAACATGTGATGATGTTTTCTGTAGCACATTGAGAGACAACCAGGAATAGCTTCTGTCTATCATCCCTGTTATCAAGCTGGCCCTCTGTCATTGAACAAAATGAATGAAATGGCAGCAGAGGGCAGAAGTAAGTGGCCGCCCCTGGCCTAATGTGACAGAACAACAAGGACAGGATGTAGTTGTGATAGGAACATTGACCTGCCCAGGTCATGTCAGGTCGCAATGCAAAATGCTTGTCAGTTTATGAGAAAAGATGTCTGTGACCAAGGTCTGAGAGGTGAAAACAAATTGTTGGGTAATAATATTGATAGAATCTTGGTAGGTCTTTGTACAACAAAATGAAATAAAGCAAAGCTTGTATTGACTGTAGTGCGTGGCTCAGTGTGTGTGCTCCAAGCCAAAGCAAATCAATTGTTCACATTGACATCTGAGCAGTAATGACAGTGTATGAAAGAATGAGAAGCCATTAGAGTGGACTTACAGGACTGATGGTCCCTGACCTGCACTGATTTATTCATCCATTTATACATCGAAGGATTCGACCAATATAGGTTTTTGAAGTCCGATACCGAAACCGATATTTTTGTATCTTTAAATTTTTCCAAAAAATTACAAGTATTCAGCATTTCTCCCAGAATTTTATTCATGTCAGGGTGGAAAAGCCTCTGAAACAGCATTTAGTCCATCATGGGACACTAAAACTCTCCACTGAAACCCAGACTGAATTCTTTTAGTGTTAGCAGACCCACCACACCTATTCACTGGCAGGGAAACTCTATGGATTACGACCTTTAACTGAGGAATTAATTGACAAAAAACATTATTGAACAGGTAAATGAATAAAGTAAATGTACAAAGAAAATCAAATGTTGTTGCTGGTTTTCCAGACTGTTTTTCTGTAGCTGTGGTCAGGGAGGAGCCTCCATCATATCAGAAGTGGACACACTGACCGCTTGATATCTGATATTTAATAAAAGGCCAAAATCAGCCTGATATATATCTGTCTAACCCTAATACTAAGGTTATGGTGTTGAGTTACACATTGCATGCTGAGCTATACATGTAGATTGTAGAATACCTGCAATTACACTGAAAAAACTGACAGACTTGTTGACAGACAGCACTGGCAGATAATTTTACCGGTTTCAACAAATTTTACTTTTTCCAGGAGAATGTAACTTGTTTCAGGACATTTACTTGGTAAAAGTGAAATTGTCTTGGAGAAAGTTTCTTGTTTCCAGATTTTCTTCATTGTTTTATGATGATTTCTTGAAAGAAGTCATATTGGCATGAATCAAGAGAAACCAGCAAGATTATCTGCCAATGCAGTGAGATCATTTAACTAAAAATATCATGAAATAAGCTTGATAGATCTGGAAAAAAGTTAAAAACACTGGACAGCTTGTAATTTCTTGCAGAGTATTGCTACACATGAAGAATCATTTGGAATTTTTCTCTTTTCAGCCCTCTAAGGCTGCAAGGAATGGCTCTTTATCAGTTCTACTTTACCATATTCGACAGCAAATAAGCTGCAGGAGCCACTGCAGGACTAATACAGGATAGATGGAGGATACATGCCTAATCAATAACTGTCATAACCCAGTAAGTCAACATGAAACTGCGTCTGCCCTGTAGCATGGGGCAGCTGCAGCCATCGGTAGCCGGTGCGACTCCCTGGATCATCTGGGGAAATCCGACCACAGGAAGCGAACAAAACATACTCTCCACTCTGTCAACAGCTCCTGCACAGACTGTCTGCGTCCCTCCTGTTCCCTCTAATTACTCCCACAGTCGCTGAGTCAGCGTGTCTGTTTAAACCAGGATTAAAACTTTCATCCACCAATTAAATGCTAATAAACTTTCCGGCGGATCACAGATGAAGGCGAGCGGCGATGTTTACCTTTGGGGGTTGTGACCGTATTCGCTGGGGCGACCATGTGCTGAAGCCATCTGTCCTGTCAATTATGCTTGCTGTAGGCCTATTGACGACAAATGTCTAACCTCATGTTGATCAGGCAAACATTTTGACGTTGAATAGATGTTGATAGGAAAACCCGTGTGAATTTGTGAACCAAAATGAACCTAAATATCTTTCTGATATCAGTTCAAAACAGCTTCCAAAGCAGTGTTAATATGAGTTTTTACCACCTTAATATCAAATTGTCAAAATTTTGCACTCGTTTGGGCTGACGTTGGACTTGGCCGCCACCTGCACGTCACCGTCCGTCAAATGCTTGCTGGGTATTAACAGCAAATGACATGTTTACAGATTAAGCACGTCACACCGCTGCTGCTGAACTGATGGACAAGACAGCAAGCGAGGACTTTTAAAGCCTAAAAATCTTTAAAAGCCAAAATTTCCTCAGTCAAGCACGGCGACCGGATGTCTGCTGCTGAAACAGGCCTTGGCCGATAAGCTTCGATGAAAAGGCTCAGAAGCTGATGCTCACACATCAGAAAAATGCCCTTAACCCAGAGAGACAGACAGGGAGACAGACCCGACAGACACATCATGAGAAATAAAAAAAAAAATTTCAGTTTGATCTTCCCTGCATACAAAAGCAATCATTTCCCCATGCAGATGTCAAAATTGAAAGGGGAAATGATGTGATCAGCTTCTATTCTCACACAGGCGGAATAAAAACAAGCCTCTGGTGTGGCCACAGTGATTGACTGCTGGGTCATTATTATCAGCCGCTGTGCCAGACATAAAGATAATGGAGAATAAATCAGGAACTCTGTGAAGGAGATTGAACAAGGAATTGGGATGTTGGGAATTTAAGTCATTCTAAAGCGGGAAAAGCACAAAAGAGGTGTGAATATTGCCCGTTAAAAGGAAAATATTACAGTCATGGGTGCCAATTGGGAATGGCAAGGTATGAAGCTTGCTATAATAAGTCAGTCTAAAATTTGATCTTGTAGTTTCTGTTGTTATAATGGAGAGTAAAGATCAAGAAAAAATCCCTAGAAATCTATTTGGAGGCTAACAAAATCAAACCAATGTTCTCTCTACTTTGGTGACCTGCGTCTAATCATTTATCACATTGACCAAACAATAATATCTTGTCAGTCATCAGTCATTGCTCCACTTTGTCCCCACAAATTCAGTCTATTTATATAAGCGGGTTTGGAAGTTTTGGCGACAAACAGTATTAGATGCAGGGCCTTTGCTGCACCTCCGGGTTTAGCGAATTGGCGCAGTCGATTATGTTTCAATCCAAGGTTTCTTAAGGATAAAATTAAACCACAATGGGGAAGGGCATTACTTCTTCCCTTACAGCACAAAATAAACCCAGCTGGACCAACCCCCCCCCCCCCCCCATCTATCTTCAGGCGGCGTGGAAGTGGCCCATGCCGTTTCTGTCGGAGTGGAAGGCTCCATGTAGGGGGGGGGGGGGGGGGGGGGGGAAGAGGAGACTGGAGAGTGACACACAGATGTAGGAGACAAAAAGGGGCTCTGGGTACTTGGCAAACAAAAGCAGGAAGAGGGGGAGGAGAGGAGGAGGGGGGAGAGGACTGGATGGCCATGACGGAGACAGACAGAAATAAAATGCCATGGTCAGAGAGAGAGAGAGAGAGAGAGAGAGAGAGAGATAATCCACGATGGGGGACTTTCCATAGAGAAATTAGCTTTTTTTTTATTACAACTGTATGGAGAGGAAAGTTACAACCAAGCTTCAGCTGGATAGGCCCCTATGGAGGAAACCTATCTGTCTATGAGCTGTCATGAATAGTTTATAGGAGAAGCTTGAGCATGAGCATTTTGTCTGTGATTGAGCATCTAAATGAAACTGGGGCATGGAAAATGTTTTTTAGAGTTCATATGTGTGAGAATTTGCATCCTCACACAATTACCAATGCAGGCTGTGGGTTACAGATAAGAAGCATAGATGAGATTACAACACAGTGGATTGGCACAATCAGCCGACTTTTGAAATTCCCACCTCTTCTTCATTAGTGGAGATAATCAGCGGGGGAAAAAAGCTTAGCAGTGGCAATGCAATGCAGAATTCAGGCGTTCCATCAATATTTCCCATGCACTGTTCCTCAACTCCAGTCAAGTGTTTAAAACCTTCAAAATAAATGCTGAAAATGGCCTAAAGCGTCTCTGTTTTTAAACTTCTCTGACAAACTGAACTGAAAACTGCAACAAAACATTTCTTGTGTGGAACAGCGTCATGGCAGTCATTCACCATCAGCTTTATACAAGCGTTTACAAGTTGAGAAAAACACCAAATGCCACGGACTCAAGTCGCAGTTGCATGGCTACACAATACAATGACAAAGCTGTAAATCTAGAGGTGCAGTTGAGCTGAGTCACTTTTTCTTCTGAGGTAAACAAGTTGTTTGAATTCAGACTTGAATCACTGGCAAATACAGGATACCTGGTGCCATAATATAAGATCTCAAAGCAATGTGGATTGTGCTATTGTGCAAACTCTTCCTGCTCGATCAGATTACCTTGATTGTCTCCCTCCTTCAGTCAAAATTACACATAACTATGCTGCACTTTTCCCATTTAAAATGTCCAATCGCTTTAAAACAAGGCAACATGTCGCCCCCCATGAATGATGCAGTCCCCTTCACAGCCAATCAGTATCAACTACATCACCTTGTTTTGACCTGTAATTGTTGTGCAGATGCATTTCCCCCCCCCAAGTTTTGTCAAAATCCAATCAGCGGTGTGACGGATGGACGAATCAACAGACGAACAAACAAGTGAACAAATGAACAGACGAATGGAGATCGATCCATAGCCCCACCTGATTAAATCAAAGCCTGATCAGTGGAGTCTGATATCGTGGGTGACAAATGGATAACAAACAAACGAATGATGTAGCGCCAATTTTTATCAAAATCCAATCAGTGGTGTTCAAGCTGTTTGTGTGATGAAGGAACGAATGAAGACAGATCCATAGTCCTTTTCCCCAATTTCACTGTGTGGGACAATAAGGGGGAAAAAAGCCATATTGCAGCAAAGGAATTGAGCAAAGGGAAGGCTCTATTTCTGTCAGTCGCTCCTGCTTGGGGAACCCGTCCCAGTGCCAGGGACCTTTGCCTCGGAGCCGCTCAGCCCGCTGCCAACAAGCTGTGAATCTGCTGTCTGAGAGACAACGGGGTGAGAGACAAGAGAGGGACAGAGAGAGAGAGAGAGAGAGAGACGGTGTGACAGAGAGGCTGGGTGAAAGGCAGTCAGACAGAGACACAGTTGACAGGGACACAAAATCATTCGCAACACTGAGGCAGACAGAACCGCAGAGAGGCTGCGAGGACAGGTTTTAAAGGGGCATTACGTAATCTATGACCTTTATTGACCACTAGTAGCAACAACATTGATAGAACTTATCTCCTTCTACACAAGTCTCTTTGCTTCATCATTGCTCTCCATTATAATAATTAAAATTATACAAAAATTACACCATTTACTCTCATCATGAAGGCTTGTCTCTCATCTGAGCTGTTCTGAGTATATTCCTAGTTCCTAGTCTATCATCAGACCTCATCTGAGTTACACGTTCAATTCAATGCAGCTCAATTTTGTTTAATTTTGCTCATTACCACCCATCCTATTCTGTGGCCCAGCGCAGGTGTTTGGCAGACAACCGCCTCTCTGTCACATCTCCTCCATCTATCCTGATATAAAGAGACAACGAACCACCATCCTGCTCCAACTCTGCCCTCTTGCTGCTACTTTGAGAAGCCAAGTGCAGCCGTGTGATGGCTTCTGGAAATGAGATCAGATAATGAGCGCTCGGTTCGTCCGCTCGCTGCTTCCTGGGATTATTTGCAGCATTAGTACACCTCACTTTCTGTACAACTGTTTGTGGCATGTATGATATTCAGCGGCTGAGTCATCATCAGTCATCAGCAGCTTTCACTCTTGTGCAAGCAGCAGAGTTTCTTACTCAGACACTTTATACTGGGAGTAAGATTCAGTGTGCAGATGTTCTTTTATCGCCTGTTTTTACTTTTTGTGTTTACATTTTTTTCCTGAATACAAAATGTATTTGGGATGCACATACATTATGCCTCCACAGTTTCCAGGATCTCTTTTCCCTGAAGCTGCTGAACAAGGAATCGCCAGTTGTAGCCCTAAGGGCAAATGAGGTGAGCTTTTGCCTGGAGGCTAAATCTAATAAATCTGGTAGACGGTAAATGAGTGTTGCTCTAACCTCCCCAACCCACTACCACTGCTGTGCCTTTGAACAATCCTGGCGTAATGTGTGTGTGTGTGTGTGTGTGTGTGTGTGTGTGTGTGTGTGTGTACCCCTGGGTAAAAAATGTGTGCGGACCCTGGGAAAAAGAAGAAAGGAAGCTGATGGAAGAACATCATTAAATATCTGCTTCCAACGGACGCTACACATGGGACTGGGAACAAGGTCCTATTTCATGAGCTATCATGCGATGGTATCCTAGTTAGTATTAGTCATAAGAGATAGAAAGTGAGTTAATAAGAGCAATCTATAAAGTATTAACCAGCTCCAAAGTCTGCGGAAGAGCTCAGAAACACACTCGGTGCATCAGTGACTGAGAGTCGACAGCATTAGACTGCGATATGAGTGAGATGAGCGAGGAGACAAAGTTCAAGCCCCTTCTGAGTCCATGAATCTTTAATGAGGCCACTGAAAGATTAATCATGCTCTTAACACACTCTTAACTCACTGCAGTTGAGCTATGGAGGGAGCTCATAAGCAGGTGCTGTCCGTGAATCAGCAAGATTTAAGATAGAGACTATAGGCTTTCTGTAGGAGTGATGAGATTTGGTTATAAGGACACATTCATACCAAGCATGTTTGGAGTGTTTTTATTTAAAATCTGGAGCATTTACTCCTTTAGTTTTGTGGGTATAAACAGATGGATGTTGACATCTGACAGCCAGCAGTTCCTCATATTTGGAAAGCCTAGCGTAACAAAATGAAGTCCGGACTGATGCTCATATAGTCATGTGTTCTTACCTGGTATGAGCACCAGAGAAGAAGAGACAGACAAGGTCATAATGCTTAATGTTGATTTGTTTTGAATCCCCTGCTGCCAAAACCTCCAATGAGATGACAGGTTACCAACACTCCATTCAATAAACAAGCTACTTGTGAGTCATGTGACTTTTGTTTACAAGCCCTGGTTCATTTGTAATTGGGCAGTGTGAACCTAAACGAACCAAACACAAAAATACAAGTCAATTAATCTCAGTTTCACTTTGAATAAACTACGATTTTTTGCAAAAAGACAATCTGCTCCACTATCTTGAGCACTAAACTTGAAAGTATTTCATTTCAGCAATGCATAGTAATAAACCGCGTGGCTTATCACAATATCTCTGTTTTTAAAAAAATAGCATAATATATTGAAATCAGCCACAAAGAGCCAAAAAGAGCCAACAGCCTGAAATCTCACCCCAGGTCTATGAATAGCATTTTATAAAAAGAACTTGAAAAACATTCTTCTGACAACAATGTCTTTTTTCAGAGGCAGTGGAACAGAAGAACCCCAAGGCGTTTTCCCTCGCTGTGTGTATGAAGAGCCATTATTGCTTGTTTATTGGAGTAAGCAGATGCTTCGCAGTCAGTGGGAATCGTTCTGGGTTTTTTTTCTGTGTCACAGATGGGGACCTTACTCCAGTTTCCGGTGCATCAACCACACTGGCCTAAGACGGAATAGGGATGAATAGCAATTGTTGATGATCAGAGTGGTTTTAGAGTTTTTGGGGTTCTTTTCCTTGCCTGCACTGCGCCTGGTCTCTGCCTTTTCTCCTCCCAGTGGGAATCTCTATGGGAAAATCGTTGTAGTCTAGACAAGGGCTAGCAGGAAACCATTGCTCCGTGTCTTTACAAGGCGTCACACCATGGGAATAAAACCACTCACCGCTTTGATATAAGCAACTGCAGTGAAATCAAACAATCTGTCTTTTTTTGACATACAACAAATTGATTAGAATCTGTTTTATCACACATAAATCACTTCCTTCTCCTGTTTTCCATTATGCTAGAATCAGCATTTAAAGAGCCTATACATATAAAGTGCTTCAGGTCAGGAAAGCCAGTGTAAGCTAGTTTTCTACTGTGGCTGTATGGGCTACAGCTGTTGCATGGCAGGGATCCAGGAGAGTCCGGGCTGTCGGTCTTGGCCAGAAACAGACCGCAGCCTCCTTTCCACAAGCTGGACTTTTTCATTTGGTGGAGGGAATTCCTCGGCTGTGCTCCCCACTTATGTACCGTCACCTTTATGAAGCCGGGCAGGTCGTCCCTCCAGAGGCTTGAGCGAACCCCATGCTGCTAGATAAGGGCCTGAATTTGAAGTATTTTCGGACCGCAGACCTTGAAATTGAGATTCTGTATCCTCTGGGCTTTGGCCCAAGCTGCCCACACAGGAGGAGGCCAGGCAAATTCAATCAGTGTCAGACCAGATAGCACCAAGACCAAATGTCAGCTCAACAGCTTTACCCAAACAGCCATGAGCCTACTTACCCAGCCTGTACTCACTGTCTGTCTGGACTCATCTTCACCACTGTAGAACTGTTACTAAACCCTAGTAGCATTTATTACCAGGCTCAACTACACTGCATCCACCATCCCAACTAATGGACAGTGGATACCAAGATGCCTTTCTTTCTGTTATGAGGCATCTTTTTGTAAACAGCTGGAAAATGACTGTGGCAAATCATTCCATTAAAATGTAATCCTTGCCATCCAATTCCATTAATACTAATACCAATATTACTACTATTACTACCATTTCTGCTACAACTATTACTATTACTACTACTACTACTACTACTACTACTACTGCTACTAATAATAATAACAGTAGAGCTTATCTGGATTCAAGCTTTGACCCACCTTAATGCCCAGCATCACTCTGGCATCAATACAGAATAGGTCATCCCTACAGCACCATACAGCGTTCTAAATGTCTAACAATATGCAACTAGACTCTATGTTGCAGCACATGAACTCATCAATCGTAACCAGGCACCATGAGGAAACATAATTTCATACATGATTTCATCCTTGTACGACCAGATAATGAGCCAGATCCAGAAATTCCCATGGCCACCAACTAGGTCAGCTCTATCCACTGGGGCATGATGCTACACTTCCCATGCGATGCATGTGCTGTGAATTGTGGTTGATCTCCTTGTTTCATCTGCATAGGTTAGCCGCCCTCATGAAGCATTTATATGTATGATTTGCATAATGGCACACATTGGACAGGGACACCTTACATTGAGTGCAAACAGACACATGTATAGTCTATGCATGTAGTTCTATACTGTGTGTATATTCAACTATGTGCATTAAAATTATAACAGCATGACATAGGCTACAGTACTTTGCAGCTGCACATAGCAACATAGCTGCACATACATTGGAACAGTTATACCGAATTGGAAAAATAGCATGAAATAGTTATGAGCGCTGGAGAAGATAGACATAATTCCTGCGACTGTAAAGTGGCACTTTGGCAATAATTTATAGCCTGATAATAAATAATACGAGTAGGAGCTTTTCTTACAGACAAGTTTATGGTGGCATTTATATGAAGGCTACATTTATTTGTAGGTGATATTTCACCCGATAATAAACACAGAGAGATGGATGCATGGTGAGTTTTGTATGGTATGGATAAGGCTTCAGTCGTAGTTTAGTGTATTTTGCAATAAAAAAAATAAATAAAAACAAAAGCATCATACTCACCCAAAATCCCAACCACAAAAAGTTTCAGTACTGCGAACACATTTGTATCCATCACGATGAGAGAATCCAATCCGACTTTGAATGAAACCTCAGCTGCAGCTCCGTGGAAATGTATATTTGTGGCGAACCATAATTATCCCAAAGAAGCAAGTCCGAGTTCCCTCATGCTTTCGCGTGTCACGAGGGTTTCTCAACGGCTTTTGAAAAACAAAACAGAAAGTGGATCCACAAAGCGTGATTCCTGTCCTCTTGACGATCGAGTCCACTTCTCAGCCTCTGAGTCCGCCCGACGGGATCCACAGCTCAGCACTGTACCTACTCACACTGTCCTGCATCCTCTATAGGAGGCAGGAGGAGGAGGGAGGGAGGAGGAGAGGACTGTGATAGGGTTTCTCCAAAGCCCATTGACTATTTTGAATGAATTATTTAAATGAATGACCCTTCCAGGACAAATCCCTGTAATTCTTAACCTTTAGTTGGAGATATTTCAGTGTGAAATACTGGGGAAATTTAGTAGATAGGTGTAAAATATAGGTGAGAGTGTCGAGCAATGGTAGAAATGAAAAAATAAAACGGTCACAATTGTGATTTCTTAATTTTGATTTTGACTTTGATTTGACTAATAAAGTGAACATTTGTCATATCAGATTTATAATGTAAATGTATACCTATTGTGTAGACTATATAATTATGTAATTATAATATACAATAGAATAATTAGGATGTAATTATGATTAGTTACATATTTGTATATAACTATGTAATCATATTCTGCAACAGCACAGAACCACAGTGTTGTCGGTCAGCCAAACGGTTTCTGTAAAGCAACACTGACCTCGTCTGGTTTCTTTTCACGTTGCATGTTGATTGATGACTCCTTACCTTACTGTTATATTACCAGAGAATCACAGAAATTGCAGGTGAACTCTGTATACATTAACTAGGCTTACAAGGACAAGTAATAAGTAGGGATTTATGGTATAATAGGCTGATTATAATAATATAAAATGATGCAATTGTGTTATAATATAAGTATCACTAAACGCTAAGTTGTAGCATCTAATATTACTTGTCACCAAAACTTCCACACCCACTTATATCAACTACATTTCTGGGGACAAAGTGGAGCAACTACTGATGACTGACTAGATATCATTTTTTTATCAATAAAATCAATGATTAGCCTACACAATGATTGACAAACTATCAGCTTAGTGGGAACATTAGTCCTGAATTGAATTTTTCTCATATGGCTTCCAAATAAATTTCTGCTGATTTTTTGCTAAATTGTTGCTCTTTATTATAATGACAAAAATTGCATGGCCAAATTTGGCCTCACTTAGACTATAAGGTATGACATGTCATGTGCCACGCCATGACATATACTATATATGTCATGGCATATATAGTACTATATATGTCATAGCACTATGCTATAAATTGCTATTCATTTTCCACCTATATCACTTGTTTAGCTGCAGTGAATATAGTTACTGAACAGTGGCTAAACAACGTGGTTGCTAAGCAACAGATAAGTATACTGTAGGTAAGTATGAGTGGTGATTCTAGTTGGCCATTACTATTTAAATTATTCCCAACTGTTATGTGGTCACAGCTGTGTGTTAATTGGGGCTTTTGGCTTCCAAGGTGCGTCCCATTCCAAAGAGTTCTGCCATATTCAGAACCACACTGAAAATGGCAGAGATTTTTTTCACACCTTGCTTGCTGCACCCTTCAAATCGTAATTCCACGTAGGAAACTCAGACAAGATTGCTCAACCCCAAGGTTGCTGAGATACAGTGATCTGATGTCACATCAACATGGCAGCACACACTGTAAACAGCAAACGGCATTACTTTAAACATGTTTATAATCTTCACTATACACTTAAAGTAATAATCTGGTAATCTAGTAATAACTTCTTTATAAAAAACAAATGTCTGTTTTGTTACTCTCTATGATTGATCACATGCAACAGTGATTCAACCTATATCCAGTTCATGAAAACTTTAACATTTGCTGTTCTAAACACCTATGAGGGGGTCCGGTCCTTCTTGGCACAATTAAGAGTTGTGATGACAAAACGACTCATGACTTACATTACTTGTATATGATGAAAATTGTTCATTTTGGTCATTTTATTTGAAATCTTTCTTTACACTTGACTACCTGCATTTCCTTGTTGGTGACATCAGAATTCAGAAAGTCTGAGAAATTGGGGTCCATCGCCAAACCCAAAGACATTTTTGCCATCTGAAAGTTGAGGTAAACAGTATTTTTTTTGTACCGCCTGGAAGCTGAGATGAAGGTTTATTTCTAAATTGGAAGCTCACAGCTACCATCTTTCCCACAGGGCATGAATGCAACATTATTCTGCTCTGTGGTAGGCTGTTGATCGTTCAATATACCTCTGTGTTTTAATAGCCTAGGTTTAAATCATTTTAATTAGATTATCTGTTTTCTTAGATGTCAGTGTCGACAGCAAAGTCTCCACTAACAATGATGATATTCAGAGGAACACAGATGCAATGAGCCAACAAAATCTACTTCATTGGCACATAATATCATGTGCCCTCAACGTGGTAAATCATGGGCCCAAAATCAATATTTGGAACTGGCTGCAGGCGAAACAAATCACAAGTGCAGGTTTTATTCATAGTATTCCCATGATTTCACATGCATATATTCACAGCTCATTGGCTTTGGCTGTCATTTGATTGTAATCACCTGTTAATTTATTACAATCATCTGTTATATTCCTACCAAGATGCCAGTGTGGTGATGTAACACAATAGGCCTAGCCTATGAATTGTGCCTGAAATTTTCCAAGAGAGGAAGACCATGATGACCACTATGCAGGGGGTCCCATAGCTCGTCATGTTGTCTGTCAGGACACAGTGCAATCAGGTAAGTGAACAGGGTCCCGAGTAGGGAGCAAGGCAAAGGGAAGAATCTTTGGAATGGGACGCGGCCGGTGATGGCATGGCCAGTCCTGGAAGTCCCGCAGCTCACCTGTGGGCCCAGCCAGGGGGCGGGAGGAACTTTCACCTGCCTTCAGGCGAACACAGCGACAGTGACAGTGGCAGCGATGGCTACTGGGCCCGACTACTGTGCAGACTAATTCCATCCTGCATTTTTTAGGATGTCCTCCCTTGCCGCCCTGGTTAACGGAGGGTTACCGAACCGGTTAAAATAGGATGTCAACAAGTGACGCGGTAGAGTCGGAGCTCAGAGATGTAGGAGGAGAGTCGACTACAGTCAGAACTGCACGAGCAACACGCACTACAAGGTACGTTACGGTTATTTTCTGGTATTGAAACTACGTTTTACCGACTGGGCCTCATTTTCTGCTACCGTTTGAACTTACCCTTCATTTATTTTTTCCTGCTATCGACTTGGTGAGTTGTGGCGTACAACTTTGTGGTGTCCATTAGCCTGCTGGAGATTTCCTAGACCCGATACAAGCTTCTCTTGTATGGAGAGAATGCGTCGCCAAACTCCGTTTACAAATCTGTAAATTCAATGTTGCCTTGCTTGTCATTGAACACACACACCACGTAGAGCATGACTTTGAATCGTTACCTTTTTATGGTAAATTCGGCATGTAGATAATCGATAAAGGAGCGCTTTATTTACATAGAATTTCACTTTTTAGAATTGGTAAAAGTGCTCGGCACCGCCCACCACGCAGGGTTTTGCTGTCAGAAGAACGCGCAACAGGCGAACTAAGTCTAAAAGTGGACATTTTATTGAAATAAGTGCTACTTGGTATACTGCATGTAGTCTATTGCGAATTGACGAGTGGCTCCTAACAATTCGTAAAAAATGTCATAAGTCGTGTTCTGCTCGGTATGTATCATTTGCTGATAAGCAAGACACCATTAAACTACCAGATTTTTAATGAGGTTTGGTGTAACACGGCACGCGTCGGGGCTAGAAATGTACCAGTTCTACAGGTTGAATATTTTAACAAAATTATAGCTTTGGACTTACTGAATGAGCATTCCTGCTAAGCTTGCTTGTTTTACGTAGATAGCCTATACATTATTATGTTTCTATCTAACACATGCATACCAAACCCACATGTGTATAAGGTGTATGCGTTTGTGCACTTTACCACCACTGTAATATAACTCATGAGCTACTGCAAACCTTCATAATCAGAGGCTGTATTTTATTTGGGACAGTTCAGCCCCAGTGATTTAGCAGGCAAGCTCACACATGCACAGCTAGTCCTACAATATAAGAGGCCTTACTTCCAAGGAGACAGTATGCTGTTGTCTGTGCATGTCCAGAGTTCTTCTTTTGTTGATTTATCTGCGTATCCTCCTGCTAATCCCCTCCAAATACCTAACTATAGGCTAAAAGATAAACACATCCCCTGAAAGTCTGACAGACATTAAAGGTGTGGCAACAAGAGAACAAGTCTGACTTTGTCCGTGCCACCTTCTTCTGCCACCAACCATGTACTAATTGCAAAGTCATTAAGGTCTACATGGGTGAACTGTAAGTGTAGAAGTTTAGGGTGTAAATCATTTGCAGTTGTTGGCACATTACATGTGCTTGTGTGTGTGTGTCAAATACACACCCACACTTAGTTCAGGCAGGGCCTCTCCGGTTATGTAACTGTAGCTGGCGGAGATGAGCACACACCCACAGCAAGGCAGACATCAAGTGAAGCATACACACACGCTTGGGTGAGACATACGCAGTACAGCACACATACACAGCCTTTCAAACATAATAATTAGTTATCACCTGGCAAGCTATCAAAACAAACTGAGACACAGCCCATGTAATCCAAATGACATGTATAGTGCTGGTTGACTGACTTAAGCCTGTGGAATAAAGCCTGAAGACCAAAGCTCTCATAATGGGAACTTAAATAACAGTTCACAGGTTACATCACCCTTTAATTCATACTAGCTAATGTTGGTCTTCCACCACTAATACTTATGTAAAGGTAGAAATATTCTCCTACCATATTATTTTGGTAGTGTATTGCCATGAAAATTCTACTCAAATGTGACAAAGGATTTGCTGCTCAATTAAATTAAGGATAAAAAGTAAGAGTTCATACCATTTGAGAGTATTTTATTTCAGTGTTTAGCAGCGTTCAGGCCACTATGCATTGTCCTCTAATGGTGAGGTTAAATGGGTTAGTGGTCCTGGTCCACATATACTGGCTCTGATGCTTCCTTTTACAGCTGGCTGCCTCACACTTTGAAAGTACGCTATCTTTCATGAACTATCACATCGTCTCTGTGCAAAAACCTTTTGTCTAAACAGCAATTGGTAACAGGAAGCATCAGATAAATGCAGTATATAACACTGATGTAAATGTTGAATAAAAAGTAGGATATTTATTTTTTCAAAATCTAAATATCTGCTCTGCTACTTTTCACCCCAGGAGATATATGTAAAATCTAATCTATTAGAGTAGAATATACACCGTTATTCAAAGCGCTGTCCAGTACATTGAGTTCATACAGGGTGCTCAAATGGCCTGGAATCATAGGGAAACTGCCTGTCAGAAATGGGATTCGAACACTCGCTTCCAGAAATCCTGGTGCCTTCAACCACTCAGCCATCCTGAACTCTAGCATTCCCACTGGTCCTAGAATTTCTGGAATGTCATGGAATTCCGACAGGTTCGATAAATTCTCTGGGGAAGTCAGGGAATAACAGGGCATTTTATGAATGGGCCACTTTAAAGGAATATAGCCGAATGTATTTTACAACTTATTTCACACATCCATTGCATCAGATGGTAAAGACAACACTAACAAACCAGGAAGGAAGAATATTTTTAGATCATAGAGGTCCTTGAAAAGTCGTGGAATTTTACATCAGGGCCACTGTGGAAACCTTGAATTAGTGTGTGTGAGGGGAAACAAGTGCAACAATAAAATATTTCTGGTGTTACTTATCCCTGTGATTGCAGACTTTTCAGACGCCCTTGGATGGCCCAAGTTAGAAGTGAATATATAAGCATGGTAGTGCTAGAGCTACTATATTCAGGACCACAGGTGTCTGGGTTATACATGATGGAGATGCATACACTACAGGGAAAAAAATCAAATACACTGGCACCCATACCAATCACTGCACAGTAGATCATGTGGTTGCAGTTTGTGGATAGGCTGTCAAAACAACTGAAGCTTTTAGTACCGGTGATCCACTGCTATAGATCTGTCTCTTGTTGGTTCAGCTATACAAACGTGGTTGCATTCAGTTTTACCTGCACTAATGCTGATATGTTGATGTGATCTGTTATGATTTCTTTCCTTGCCTGTGGCAGAGGTAGGGACAATAAAAACAGTGAGTGCGTCCACATGGAAGGTGTGTTGGATTTGGCACTGAAGTAGTTTAAGAAGATGAATATCTCTCTCTCTTTCTCTCTCTCTTTCTCTCTCTCTGTGTCTCTCATGTCATGTCATGTTAGGCTTTCATAATAACAGAGATTACGCTGTAATGAGGCCAATGAGTCGGCCCTGAAGGCAAGGTGGATAGGGAGAGTCAGAGCTCTGTGTGTGTGTTGGTCCTTGCTCTTAGGAAAGAGGGAGAGATAAAAAATCAAGATGCCTCACTGTGATCACATGACGCATTGCAAGTAACTCAAGCCATTGGATCCTGC
The DNA here is from genome assembly GCF_048128805.1 of Centroberyx gerrardi. Lineage (NCBI taxonomy): Eukaryota > Metazoa > Chordata > Actinopteri > Beryciformes > Berycidae > Centroberyx > Centroberyx gerrardi. The sequence goes on along the minus strand of NC_136018.1, from coordinate 19,589,554 downwards.
ATATAAGCAGCTAACTAGATGGATCTGTAACAGATAATTGTTCAGTTATTTGATTTGTTGTGTTTAACGAAACAAAGGTTGTACATCCACTAGATAACTGACTAATCTGTGTTCAGGTGTCATCATCTTGCTTGGCAGGTGGGACACTAGTGTGGGTTCAGCGTTTGGGTTACATCAGCGAGTGTGCGTGCACATGCTTTTATGAGTGTGTGTGTGTGTGGGTGTGTACGCTCTATTCCCGGTCGTAAGAGAAAGTGTGGAGCGAGCAGAGCCGAACTGTTATGTAATCAAATGTTTCTTATCTGTCCAGCTCTGGTGAACTGATAACACGGAGGAAGCGTGGTTACTTTATTTTCCTCAGGTGAACCCTCTGCATTGATCTTGGTCCTCTGCCTTTTTAAACACTGTAGGAATTGGAGTAGAGAGCGTCAAGAGAGATTGCAAAATGAAGACTATATAAATACACACTGTTGAAAATTACTCAGATGAGCTATGCGAGGTAACAAGAAGAATAACTTCTGCTCTGTGGAACTTTCTTCCTTTCTTTCTTTTCATCTGTCGAGAGCTAGTGAAGAGTAAAACAAGACAATTTACATCCACTTATATGCTTGTTATTCATATTTTGGGTTTTGGTGTTTTCTAGAAAACAGCAAGATGAGACCTTTGATGGAGGGTTCGAGGAGGAGAATCATTATGGAACCCAGACTGGGCAGCACTCTCAGCAAACACACACAGGTGAAACCGACACACACACACACACACACACACACACACACACAGCAGAAGCACTATGCTGCTCACAACTTTTGAGGCACTTTTAGGGTTAATAACGATTATTCTAAATCTATTCCAGAGCTAATATTTGGAGCAGATAGACCCACAGAGGAGGAGGTTCCTGGTTGCGGTGATCCGAAGGTTCAGACCTGGAGGCCTATTGGGACGAGATTCACCTCCTCCCTCTCCTTCAGACTTTCCAGGAAGCCAGGCTCTGCTGAACTAAAACCCAAGAAGAAACCGGACCCCTGTCCACACAGGTGAGACAATTTATTAGGTACTCCTAGCTAGTACCAGGTGGGACCCGCTTTTGCCTCCAGAACAACTTCAATTCTTCGAGGCCTGGATTGAAAAAGGTGCTGGAAACATTCAACAGGCATCTTGGTCCATGCTGACTCGAACATCCTATTCCACCTCATCCCAAAGGTCTCTAATCTCACCGAAAGTCACCATCGTGATCCTGGAACCATCTTGAGACGATGTGTGCTTCGTGACATGGTGCATTGTCCTGCTGGAAGTTTCCATTTGAAAAAGGGTAAACTGTTGCCATGAAAAGATGATCTGGTCAGCAACAATGTTTAGCTTCGCTGTGGCGTTCAAATGATGCTCCGTTGGTATTTAGAGGCCTAATGTGAGCCAAGAAAACATTCTCCACGCCATTACACCTCCACCACTAGCCTGTACTGTTTATAGCAGGCAGGATGGATCCATGGATTCATGTTGTTGACGCCAAATTCTCACCCTGCCATCAGCATGTTGCATGTCGTCATACCGCTCAATCGTCCAGTTTTGGTGAGAATGTGTCCACTGTAGCTTCATCGTCTTGTTCTTATCTGTCAGGAGAGGACCCCAGCATGGTCTTCTGCTGTTTTAGTCTATTCACTTCAAGGTTTGACCAGTTGTATGTTCTGAGATTCCCTTCTGCACATCACTGTTATTTACATATTTATGGCCCACCTGTTAGCTTGAATGACTCTTGTCATTTTCCTCTGATCTCTCTCATCAATGAGGCGTTTTCTCTGGCTGGATCTGTTTTGGTTATTGCACCATTCTCAATAAACTGTTGACACCGTAGTGTTGAAAATCCCAGGAGGACAGCTGTTTCTGAGATGCTGGAACAGGCACATCTGGCATTGAGGATCCTACCACATTCAAAGCCGTCTTGCCCATTGTAACATTTAGTCAAACAGTAACTGAACCTCTCAACCTGCATTCTTTATATACTGAGTCACAGTCACTTAACTCACTGTCTGGAGGAGCAAGCTGATTGCATTATCAGGGAGGTGTACTTAGTAAAGTGTCCATTGAGTGTAGGTCAGATGTGAGGGTGTTTGCCTGTGTGTTAGTGTTAGTGTGTGTGTGTGTGTGTGTTGACAGTGTGGGTGGATCTTAACTTCACACACCGTGCCCTGGAGTCCAGTATAGAAAGATGAAGGGTTCATACAGCTAAGTATACGTTACCTCCTTCAATCCACGCTGTGTCCTGCAGCTTTGTGAGAATAGATTAAGACAGAGATCAGAAGGAGTCAAAAATAAATTAAATCTGTTTTATCCAACTCATGTTACTTAACTGAAATTGTCATGCTCAGGTTCCTTAAAATCCTTGATATGAGAGTTTTTGAGAAGGCGTGCAACTCTCTCACTCTTTCCCAAGGTCAAGGTAATCTTTACTATCTCACAAAGAGGAAATTGTTGTGCAGTCAGGCATAAACAGGCACTCAAAATAACAATACATGCATGACAATACATGCATTGTAACCTAACCTTGAAGAAATAAAACAGGACAAATGTTTAAATAAAGTGCAATGTAAAAAACACAATAGCCGATACAAAAAGATTACAAACTGGCTATTCAAGTCTAGAATTCAGCACAGCACTTGGATTTGGTGTTAATTCTGGTGAGTCTATAGCAACAGCCTGTAGTAACTGGAAAGTATGGTCTCTGATAGAGAGAATGGATCTGGCTCTATTGGAAACGTGATTGTGAGACAAGTCAGAGAGGGAAGCTTGCTGTTGCCCTATGAGATTGCTTTCACCATATTATTATCTCCTCTAACAAAGTTGGAAGGAGGTTCTGTTGTCACCCCTCTCTGTCTGTTTGTTAGCAAGATATCTCAAAAAGTAACAAATGGATTTAGATGAAATTTGATGGACAGATGGCCCTTAGACCAAGGATCAGTTGATTGAATTTTGGTGGTGATCTGGATGTGGGATTTCCGGCATTAGAAAATTATCGTTTTTTAGCCATAACTGCTGCGTTCATGTGCTGGTGGGAACGTCAGGCATCTTTTTCTGAAAATCAAACGCGGAAGACAAATGATAAACAAACATAAACCATCTCCGAAGTTGGAGAATTGTTCAGTGTTGTTGGAGGTTTGTGCTCTACTGATTGCCTTCTATTTGAGCCTGATTTTTTTTTCCATACCAGCAGATGAATGAAAAAGTAAGAATGGACTCAATAAAAGATACATAATTCTCTGGCAACCTGGAAGTTTACGTAAGAATAATAGCTGTGATTGCCCCTTCTGACAGATGTTCTCTGTGTTGATGTCAAAGTTCAGCTTATTGTCAGTCATTGTCTCCAGGTATTTATAGATGTCAGCTCTCTCCAGTCTGACCCTTGATAGTACTGGGTTGAGGTGGATGAGTCTGACGGAAATCAACTACCATGTCCTTGGTTTGCTTCATTTTCATTTGGTGATTAGACAGCTTAAGATAATAAAATTACCTTAAATGTATTTTTGAATTTTCAGCAAATATAACTGACTATTCAAGTACTGCCAGGTAATGTGTCGTATCACAAGCTTTTGCAAATCATTAACCTGCTGATTGATTTGCTTCAGTAATGGTAATGCCGCAAGTAAGTAAGGCAAGAGAGCGGTGGTGTTATTTAAGGTGAGGTGCTGCCTTAGTTTTCTGGGGAAGTTTTTACGATTTTTTCTTGAGATAAAATCCCAAGAAATGTTGTTGTAGAAACTGCTTTTGAGATTTTGTATAGTGTGCATAGTATGTATGTGAGCTTGTGCTATTCTAAGTATGGACATTACCACAGTTTCCCATGAGCATGTGTACATTTGCATGCCTATGTGTGCATGCAATGTGCGTCAGAGATTACAGTAGTCCTATCAATAGAGGTCATTGATTAGTGTCTGCATTGGTGTCAGAGAGCACACACCCTTTACACTGTCTGCCAGTCACTTGCAGTCACTTCACACCATCCAACATGACCTTATATAGACATGTTGTACCAGTGTGTATATGTGTGTGTGTGTTCCTGGGTGTGTATGTGCATGTGTGTTACATGTCTTATAATGTCATAACAAACATAAAGATACAATGTAACTGCCTTTAAAAGCATATGCTATAAGGATATATGATTTAGTGAACTCCAACAGAGAGGACATGTAAAACTGAGTAGTAAGGAGAAAAGCGAGAGGGACAGAAGGACAGAAAGGAGAGAGAGGAATGCTGTCCTACCTGTTGATCAGCATTGCTGTGGCAAATGTTAGACATCAAATACCTCTAATGTTTCTGGCCAAAACATTACAGTACGAGAGAAAGAGGAAGTGGGTGTGTGCCTATGAAATGTGATTTTTCTGAGAACAAATTAGAATGTATTGTATTATCTCAACAATGCTGAAACCTTTTATTTTAACACCCTGTTTAGCCTTCTTCTATTTTTATATTACACTCCTCTAAGCTGGTTGGTCTCCTACCCATATATAGTAAGCCAAATCAGCCAAATCAGTATCACATCCCCATTCTCCTCTCCTCCCAACAACAAGTGAATGGTCCATGAGGTAAATCTTGGCAAAAGACACAATCACATACAGTACAACAAAAACAAAACTTACATGTGATATAATTATGAATTTTGTCATGTATATTCCTTTACTGGCTTCCTTTCCAAGGCGCACACTGTGGCCAAATATTACTGTTTATATTAGGGTTATTGTTGGATTGAAGCTGCTGATATTTAAGGACTTTTCTATTTAAAGACTTTAAATTTGACCATGTTCATTCCAAAAAAATTCAATTATTCAGTGTTGCCCACAAGATTGTATTCTTGGCAGGTTGCTCAAACCTCAGACACCGCAAGATGATAATAATAATCATCATAATCATAACATTCATGCATACTCAATTATACAATAAATGTTTTATCAAACAAACTGCAACTTATCCATCATATTGGAGGTGGCTGACTAACTGACCATTATCCAATTTTTAATAAAAGGCCAATGTCGGCTGATTGTATCAACAACCTGATATATCGGTCTAACCTTAGTGAATATTGCTGTCACAAGGCATATCTTAAGTCAGCATAACAACAATAACAATAACAATGCATATAGGCCTCCTGTAGAGTTCACATGTTCACAAGTGATTTATGTGAACTTAACTATCATGTCTAATGGTTTCTTTTGTCTCCTCTCCCTCCTGCTCTACCAGTTTGACTAGACCGCTAAGGAGTGAGTCTGGGGAGAGGCGCTCACAGGTAAGCATCACTAGGAATGTGACATTTCTCCAAATGTTTTACAGCTGGTGCTATAATCATTCCAATCTCGAATCTGATGTAGAAGAGCAAATCCTAAATAACACCTTTCCTTCCCAGTCCAAAATATTCCCATCCAATCATTCTGACCCAACATGAAGCAGAACATTGTTCAAAGCCATTCAGTGTCTATGTTTCCTTGTATAGTCCTCTGTAAAACATTCTAACATAATCAATACCACTGTGACAATTGTGTAATCTTGAAAACATCTGGGCTCAATTACCGTTTTAAGAGTTTGTAGGGACAGGGTGTGTGTGTTTTGTGTCTCCTTGGAAATCTCTCTCACGTCTTTCAAAATAACCTGTTTGTCAAGGCCTGAATCTTTTAAATAACTAAACCATGGGAACAGGAGCTCTAGCAAAGTTCTGACTTCAATGCCAGCACATCATTTGCATTTCAAGTACAAGGCCACTGTCACATATTTAAAAACCACTAAGCGGTTTACCTTACTGTGCATTTGCATTGTTGTGATGTGATAACCTCAAGTTGCCATATGAAATGTGTTAGGCTTAAATGAATAATAAAAGCTAGACATAGCTGTGGTTACAATGTAATAAACTAGTCTGGCATATTATGTGGTCATATGAATGATTTGAGAGTTCCATATTTTGGTTTATAATAATTTGGGACACATTACATTACAGTCCAAATATTATCCAACTTAAGGCTATCTCTAGTAATGCTTCATCTCTTGACAGGTGAATGGAAGAACATCACCACCAGACACTTCTGTAGAGGCAGCCAGTGACTTGCCATCATCAGGGAAGGCATCGGCTATCGCCCCTATTTGCAATGGGCTAGAGACCACGCCTACCTCAGGTCTAACTCACAGTTTCTCAAATGGTGAGCTGCAACCATATGAGTATAATGGCTTGCATACAGTTCCACATGGGTCACAACCAAGAAGGACTGGCTTTGGATCAGTTGAGTCAGAGGAAGATATAAAGGACTTTACAAGGCTTGAGAACCAAAACCATCTTGTGGAACTATCTGACCCCACTGTAGCCATGTTGTCTTCCACCATGGTATCAGTTCTTGCCCCAAACTGGAACAGCCGACTCCGACGGACCAAGAGGGGCGTGGCTACCGGCGATTTGGAAGTCCAAGGGAATTCACAAGATGTGACATATGGTCCAAACACCGAGGCAAACTCTCCACATGAACAGTTTCTGGAAACCCAGAGCCAGCATGGTGGGGAGAGGGGGTTGAGAGATGTATCCCAAGCCCAGTTGAGAGCTTCATTTCTGGGTACCGGGAGGAACATAGTAGGCTGGTCAACTAAAAGTGGTCCCCCAAGCCTAAATCTGGACTACGAATCCAAGAGGAAAGTTGTTCAGTCTGTTTCTTTGGACGTAAACTCAGATAGGCTAGACAACAGAAAAACTGATGGGGGTGCTTTCAGCCCTGTAGCCATGACTGCACCTCCCCTCTCCCTTGACCTAAATGGACAAGGGAGGATGCCACAGGCCAGTCATCAAGGAGAACTGTCACATTCAAGCTCCAAACCAACAACCAGCAGTCGCCTGTTCTCTTTAAGAGGACTCAACTCCAGTTGGAGGAGCTCCCTCTCTGAGACAAACCCTCTGTCTGTGACCAGTTCAACCAGTGATAGAGCTGCAGAGTTTTTCACACCACACCTCTCTCCAACCTTACTCAATAACAATGAGCAAGAGAGGTTGACGTCCCTCCCCTATTCATCATCCATCTCTTACAGGACAACTGAAACTGGCCCTATCCTTTCCCCATCCTTCCCCAATCACAGAGAAGGAGACTTATCTAAAACACCCCTCTTTCCTGCATCACCCAAAAACAAAGACTCAGGGGACGCACCCTTTTCTCAACTATCACAGACAACAAGAACCCAAACTACTCTTTCATGTCCCAAACAGACATTTCTAACTAGAGGACTATCAGAGAGGCAACAGAACTACAAAGGCTCAGACAAAAGAACAGATCATATGTCAGAGAGCTCACTCTCTCCACCTAGACTTTCCCCATATGACCGCTATGCCTTCCTAAAAAGCCAGTCCCTCCCCAGAAGGACCACCCTGACATCCACTTCCTGGTGGAAACAAGTTACCCAGGAAGGCACTTCCCCTCTTAGCCTCAATGATACCACCAACATCAAAAACAAAAACGAGACAAGCACACCCTTAGTTACACCCTGCAACAATAATAGTGACTTGGCCTCCCGAAGTCCTATTGACAACAAAAGATTTAGCAGCCAAATCCCCAATAACAGAGACAACAATAACACAGCAGAGTCAGCTTACAAAGGTAACCTGAACATTGTTCTGAAGACACAGGGAGGAGCTCACATCCTCAGACGAAGCAATGCTGAGGATACACCTGACCAGGAATCGGATAGGCTTTTCAAACAGCAACATGGCACCAATTTGAATGACAGAGAACCACAAAAGCCCCATAGTTTGCCCAGTGTTTCATCTAGTTCTAAATTTAGCAGCGCTGCAGGGCAAACAACACTGAGTCATCCTAAAGATCTCAGCAAGCCTGATGTAAGCAATAGTTCATTTAAAGCAAATGTAACTGAATTACAACTCACTTCGCTTAATCCTAAGAGCCCAAACACATCCACTGAGAGCACCAACAACTACAAAAATCTTCATTACACAACCAAAACCAACAACAACACCCCTACCACTCCTCACAGCTTCAGAGATTCTTATAAGTTATACCCCCTCTCGTTGGATAGCAGCAAGGCCATGGATCAAGACACTAAGAGTCAACTAAAATTGAATTCTTCTCTTAGCACTAGTCAGGGCACATCAGAGAAAAATGATCTCACTGCTAACACCAAACCCTCCCCAGCTCTATTCATCCCTCCATCCACAAGTAGTCCCACCACTACTAATGTAAAATTGTCTAAAACTACCTCCTGCACTGATCAAGCTGAAAAACAGACAGAAAAATCTGTCACTTTTACCAAGCAATCACTTTCCCAAGATGCCACCAACGCTCTAAACAGTCAAGCTCTTTCCCTTAAAGTTGTCTCTGGTCCCCTCCCCAGCTCAAACACTAAAGCTAGTTCCTCCTCCAACACCCAATCAGTTTCTTCTCAGACCAGTATTCCCTCTGTATCACACACTGGCTCTGTACCCCATCCACTATCCACTAAATTTACCAAGACAGCCACTGCCACACCTCTTGGCTTTGAAAGAAGCTACGCCTCCATCCCCAAGTCTCTCCACCCTAAAACTATATCCACCCTTGTTCCCACATCCCACGTTATGCTTCCACCTAAAACAAACTATAGCGCTGTATCCACCAGTTCCACCAGCCCCACCACCTCTGCTACTACCCTTTCAAGCCGTCCTGCTCCCACAACCCCCACCATCCCATCCCTCCTTACTCCCCCCATCACTCCTGCCCTTACATCTTCTGCCACTACTGTCACCTCCTCCTCTCTTCTAACCCCCCCTGCCACCCCCACCTTTACCCGCCCTGTCTCCCCAGAAACCTCCCTCCGCCAGGTAGAGAGGACGTTCTCCGGCAGCCTGGACCTCACCCCAAAGAAACAGCTTCCTCGGGTGGAGGGGAGGAGGGTGAGACGAGTAACATGGCAGGACTCAGTAGATCTGCAGCGCTCTGAGGCCACAATGGCGCAGAGGTCAGAGCCACCTCAGACCCCAACAAGCCCCATATCCCCCTCCAGGACTCCAGGGAGCGTAGTGTATCCCTCCATCTTCTCCTTCTTAAGATTAGGCAGTCCCACCGGAACTACATCTCCTCTCTGCTCCCCTATCCCCAAGACCTCCACCATACAGGTGTGGAGAGGAGGGAAGCATCAGGGGGTTTTATCATCCGATTCTGCTGATCAAGCATCCAGAGAGGGAGGAAGAGCTCATACAAGAGCCATAGACAGCCCCTCGCAGTTCAGCTTTGACCATGGAGGAAGGGACTCAACCTCACCCAGACATGAGAGGAAGCTGTCAGAGGAGGTAAGCCCAGACCATTGTCGTTCTGCTGCTCCTCTCTCCCTCCCTCCTGACTTTTCAAGTGGCTATAAACTTCGTTATAGCTCCACACCTTACTCCACCCTCAAGTCTACACGGTCAACACAGGGAGAAGCTAAGAATATAGCACCCACGTCAACTCTCTTCCAACAGACTTCCTTACCCTCCAAGTCAATTTATACCGTACCCCTTTCCTTACGTCCTGACCACATAACCTCATCCAAATCCAAACTCCCTTTGTCCCCCATCAACTCACCCCAGCCCCTATCCCCCCATTTCCAAAAGAGGACTGGCTTGCAGGAGAGTTCAAAGTTTGTTGTTTCAGAAACTGATCATGCCAACAATAATCACTGCAAGCACAGCGGCCAAGATGGCCAGAATGGGCAGATGTCACTTGTCAACAACAGAGTTGATATCAGCTCACAGCCACCGCTGCTACAGGCTGATAAGGCACTCGGCTCTCCCTCAACGTGTGTCAATGTAATTGAAACACTTGTTTACAACATTTCTACAGCAGATTCCACAAATGCTTTAGACGGCACACCTAAACCTTTGATGCAGCATACCGCAAACACACATGTGTCTGTGGAGACCAAGTTCAGCAGACAGCCATACATAACTCAAAGTAGGAAAGTCATAGGTAATCCACAATGTCAGTCAAATCAGAGCTCCAATGGAAGCAGCTCGAAGGAGAATCAGTGCCCTTCCACTGCACGGGCTGATGATGGGTGCAGTAATAGAAGAATGAAGGAGAGTGTTATCGGTAAAAGCAGATTTTTTTCATTGGAGAGTAAGAATGAAATCCCTCCTTCTCAAAGCCCAAGGAGAGGCCTTTTTGCATTGAAGAAAAGTGTCAGCACACCAAATTCTAGTTTACATGCTAATAAAGAGACACCATTTTCACCAGATAAAGCACGGCCAGAGACAGAAAGGGCCAACAAGAGCGGTAACAAAGTGGACCAGGTCCTAAGCAAGCTGAGACAGACATTCAGCGGTAGACGTTCTGATGACGATCTCTTGTTTTCATGGAGATGGAAGCGACCCTCCCAGACACCCTCTGTTAGCGGATCAAGCGACATCAGCGACGTCAGTGATAGCACTGTTGAGAGTAACAAAACCGTAGAGGAGGAGAAAGAGAGGGAGAAAGGGGAGGTGGGGAGGGACAGCGACACAGGAATACAGGAGAGGGATAGATGGACAGAAAATAGATACACTCTTACACCACCCTTGGCTGTAGGAAACAGGATGGCACGAGATCAATTCTCCATTTGGTCAGACAAAACAACCATAAATAGTGACCAAAACAAGCACTCTGTGTTTGAGGGTTTTCAAAAGGATAAAAGTGTTTTTGCAAAAGAACAGGACTCTGAAAGTAAAATCCAGGCTCATTTGACAAGCTGCAGACCAACAAGGCACCAGTTTGACTTTTACAAAGACGACAGGGCAGATTATAAACCAACAAACCGATCTCCCTCTCATAGAGATCCCAGCCCTGCGAGGCAACAATCCTGGAGTCCTAACCACTCTACCACTCAATGCAGCAAGTCCACACCCAGCCCCAGGAGCCCCTTCTCCCCTTTCTCCTCTCTGTCCCCTGTCTCCCCATTCCCCACAGCTGATGCTACAGAAGACAGCGTCTTCTACAGCCCAAAGCCGCAGCGTCGGGGAGAGTCCACCTGTTCCTGTGAGCAGGGAGAGGGGATCAGCCTGGTGGATTCAACAAGGAGCCGGGCGTCCACAGCTCCTTCAAGTGGAGGCCAGTGTCAGGACAAGGAACGTCTGGCATCCTACTCCTCATGTGCAGACATAAAGTATGGCATTGAGGCCAGGAGGTCCTTTTCTGTGAGTTCGGTGCTCTCCAGCCGACCCTCGGGACCTGGACGCATCTCCACCGGATCCCGGTTCATGAGTGTGAGCGACCTTTCTGACCCTGCAGTGACTTTTGGAGGACATTCACCCAGCAGTAGTGGCATGGGCCTGGATCAGTGGTCAGTCAGAAGTGATCAAACATCAAAATATGATTATCGAACCACTGGTGGTGATCGATTGTCATCTGTCCCAAGTGATCCAGGTAAAATGAGATCCAGATCCCTTCCTCGATCTCTGACCAGATGCTTGGCAAATCGGAGTTCAGAGGTCACCGCTCCTCCACCTGTAACTACCACAACCACAAAGCCGGGCCGCCTCTGGAGCCCGAACCTGGACACCTATCACTTTGTGTGGGATACAGAGGGTCCTCCAACCCCTCCCCCATCCCCTCCCCTGTCACCAACATCCAGGCGCATCTCCAAACCTCCCAGTCTTTCCTCCCCTTCGTCCCCCAGCTCACCAGGAGCATCACAGGGCAGCCAGTCCCCGAGAGGGCATTTGCCCTCCAAAGGTTATGTGTCCAGCCTGAGTGCCTTCGAGGAGTCCTCAGACAGCAGCTCGGATACGACCACAGATGATGAATATTACCTGGAAACTGGAGGTGATGAAAAAGAGACCGAATTGTGAAAGTGGGAGAGGAATTCGTCTTGGCGCTTCTTTTTCTGTAGTCCTAAGCTGTAATATTATCCAGAAAGAGAAAGAGAGGGACATGACAAGGAAATGCAGCCTTGCGAGGAAAAAATCCTCTGCTTCTTTCTTTTCTCTGTCGTTCTCAACAAAGGATTGCTGAAGTCACTATAGCATGGACAATGGAGACGACAGAAAGAACATGACGCTCAAGGAGTTAGAGCTGAAAGCAAATGTTAAACATAAATTAGTGCACTGATTTTCTTTCATCTCCATCTCTACTCTTCATATTCATAATTTCCTTTTCAAAGCACCAAGGGCCATGGTGTACCTAACAACAGATGAAACTGAACCATCTGAAAAGGCCTCCTCTCCTTTCTCCTACCTTCAGATGCACTGCAGGAAAGGAGAGAGCAGCTGAAAAGGATCACTGTTAGATACTGAATTAGAAACTGAACACCAGTAGGGACACCACCGTGTAACAGGTTCACATCTTTGTCACTGTCAAGTGATTGTGCTTCATGATAATGCGATCACACTTATAAGGGATTGGTTGGCTTGCATGATATGCTTTTCAAATGTGGCAGTTGCTTTTACATCAGAAAGGCATCAAATGAGCACAGGCTTTGTCAGATATACTCAATAATCATCGTTCAATACTCATGGTCTGGACAAATGCATGGTATTAGTGAGGGATTTATGTTAAGCTAGTTGTTTTTCATGATCAAAGGATACTAATCCATGCTTTGGTGACAGATTAAGGTTAAGTTTTTGTCATAAGGCTTTATATTTAGAGTAGGGTTGCATTTTACCTTGCTGCTTATCAATAAGTGCTGTGGTAATATGATACTTGGAGAAATAATGGAGGAATAATATGGATAAATGTTCTATCATGTTGATATTTCATCATCTCTGTCTTTGCATGGTTGAAGATTGTAATGAATTTTGTTCAAGTGTTGTAAGCAAAAATAAGCAGATGCAAATTATTTTCTTAGCTGCTTTTTTAACGGCCATAATGTTGCTTTTAAAAAGTTTGATGTATGTTCAGATGAAATTATGGACTTTAACAAGAAATTGTTCTGTAAGTATGCATTTACATTTAAAAGTGCCCTCTGTAGTGCCTGATCTTATTTGCTCGCCTAAATATTTGCACAGTAACTATATAAATTCCTAATAAAGTATCTATTTTTTACTAAATATTTCTATCACAGAACCTGTGTATTATGGAACAAGTTTTATTTAAAATGAGTTTTTGTTTGTTTGTCTAGAAGGATTCCTGCAACCAGCCGGCATAACCAACCCGCTAACTACCAAATGTTTTAAATGAATAGTCAGCATTTATATTGGTTACAATACCTTCTACTTAGACTGTCTTAACCAACATGATTTCCCATTATGTCATTTTATTGCAATGGTTCCCACCACAGTATTTGCATGTCATAATTAGTCTAGAGACATGTCGAGCATTGCCATGAACAGCACAAGAGCAGGCGACTCAGCCTACATTCCAGTCTCTGCAATGAGGACAATATCAATCACAAAGCCTTGTTGGATGCTATCTACTTTCAACAGAGCCTGCTATAGGTGGGGCTGTTCAACTGTTCCACATTATTCAACTGGGTGTTTCCCTTGTGTTCTCAACTGTGGCCACGAATTAACTTGTGGTGATTAGATAATACATCCATTAGATTGGGTGGATAGAGTTGTAAAAGGTTGGTTACTACATGTAAGATTATGTTCCAACGACTTTTAGAAATGACATCTTGTGCCACATGAAAATGTTGGAGTTTTCAGTTTGCAGTGTACTTTTTGCCCTTGCATGGGATGGGAAAAAACAGAAAAAGGGGAAGTTTACATTTATTGGGGGTTATTGGTTTGTATCACAAACATTGCAGCTTGGTATTTCTGTGAGAACCAAACAAGATGGTGTAAGACCGAGGAGGGTTGTTTTGAAAAACGAAATGAAATTCACACTGACACAGAACAATCTGGCATATAATGTTAACCATAACATCATCTGGGAAAGGCATGACTGGTTCACATACTGTAGTGTCACATAGTTCTCTGAGCGCTGGCTGTGAATCAGTTTGTCCATCCCCTTCGTCATCTTGGGGAAACTGCAGCGCTGATCACACTGCAGTGGGACAACTTGTAGCTCCAGCTCACCCTCTGTTCTCAGAGTAATGACTTGTTCTACTGACAGGTCGTCATCTGGATGGCACAAAGCCAAGTCTGTGTGACTGATAAGAGACACAGACAGAGAGAGATTATGTGTGCTCTTTGCTCTTTGTACATATTTAAGGGCTGTCACTTGACATGATAAGCCATTTGTTTGGTCTTTTAGCAGTGTGCTGCAGAATGTCATTGACTTGTATGCTGCAACAGGTACAGCACACTAATGTGTTTATTTTCTCTTGTAAAATCAGTACTTCATAAGGTGGTTTGTTTTTTTGGTCAAATGTATAACAAATCCACATTTCAAAAATATAATGAAATATGCCTTTAAGGATTGCAATAAAGCAAGAAGGTTTTTTGTGAACATGCTCAAACAAGCCTGCATGCTCCTGAATTACATAAAAACTTTTTTTCATGGAGTTGAACCTCTATGGGTGGTTTCTGATTATGATTGCATAATTTGTAATTACATAATAGGCTGAAATTTGTATTAAACTCATTCTGAAGTTGTTAGAAATAGGCAGCTTGCATTAAAAAAGTTAATTTACACCATTTGGGTCCTTCCTCTGCACTGTGCTCTCTGTCTGCTAGATGTGTTTGGTAATCTGAGGTTGTCTCCATAGAGAGAGGTGGAAGGTCTGCAGTGAGAAAGTTACAAATGCAGAAAACAGCATGCCATTTACTTTCACCAACCACTAACAGCGTCTGCATGGCTTTTCTTTCCCATGGGGAGTTGCATCACTGGGCATGGCGATGGTGGCATCACACAGCCTGGGGTGGTTGTGGTTTTGTGTGAGGGTGTGTGTGTGTGTGTGTGTGTGTGCCAGGGCTTTTTCTGGGGTAATTGTTTAAAGTGGAAAAAAGGCCTCACCGAACTAGAATAACTGCTTTGGACACCCATTGAAAGCACATTCATAATCATGGATATTCTCATAGTAATTATAAAATGAAGCAATAAGTTGGGTGTTTTTGCCTTCAAAATAAAAGCGTAAAATTGGTCATTTTTGTGTTTTTTGATAGCCCTATATACAGTATATGACAAGTACAGGACATTTATGTGCAACTGTGCCACTGCTATGGGTTGAAATGCACTTTTACAAGACATACATATATATATATATATATATATACACTGTATATATGGTGGCTTATTGTGGCTGCCTTAGCACCAGGCAATAAAGCTCCCACACTCCAGACCTTCTGATTACAGGACAGCCTTTCTAACAAACCTGCTGCCCTGAAGCCAAAAATTGGTCTTCAGCAAGTTGTAGACAATGTCTGAACCTCATCATTCTCAACACATTTTAACTTGAATATTCTATATATTATATTTGTTTATTTGCCAAATTAGTGAAAGAGAGCCTCCCCTGAAACACACGTTAGAACTTAATGGTCTCCCAAAACTGTTATATTGATGATTTGTGCTCCTTTTGTGGGACTAAAGATGACAATTTTATCCTATAGCGAAATACTCATTACTAAATAATAATTTAAACATATTTTTATTTTTCTGTGTTTTATTTATATTCCTGCAGTTTTTTCCTTATTATTGTGGTGAACATTTATGCACTTCTTGCTGGTGAATTTTCTATAATTGTGATGCACTTTTTTCTCAATTAAAAAAAATCCTTAATTTTAAACTTGAATGTTTGTGCGCTGTTATTTTGTCATTTTTGTTTTGTTTCGTTTTGTGAAAATCTGTAAAATATATATTTTAAAAATCCTTGTCAGTGGAACTCTTTTACCATCTAGTGGTAGCTGAGTTTATGTCAGCCTCATGGGCTTTTTGATGAGATATTAGACCACACTGCCTACTGCCGGACGACTTCCACAAGTTCAGTCAGCAACAGTGAATGACAATGAATAAATGAGTAACAGCAGATATACAAAACAATTAATAAGCTTTATTTTGCATGAGATATTTGGTCTGGCAAAAACTGTGAAAAACATGTTGACCTTACAATCATGTATACCTGCCTCTTTTTTCTTTTCCATGCTTTTAACTATTTTTTACATTCATTTATTATTGATCTTGACATTTATTTCCACAGATTCATAAAGAAAATAATAGCCTACAACATTTTTGAAGTTGTTATGGCTAGGTAATGACTGGTTGTATAAAATATTTGAATCTCAGTGTGAATCCGCAATGCAGGTCTATTTAGAAGGATATTTATGTCAAGAAAAGACAGCGTTGCTGGTTCCATTACATTACTGATTTAAGAAATATGTAGTTAGTTATTGAAGTCAAATTCCACCGCTAGAGTTCTCCCGAGGTGAAAGTCAGCAGTAGCGTCAAGTTGGATATAGATAGCCTGAGTAACACCGGATGTATACGACTTTTCCTTCAAAATAAAACAAACAAGAAAATTGATAACAATTGTGTTTTTTTTATTTGTGTATTTTACAGCCCCACATGGAATTTCATTTGTGGCCACCGTGGCTAATTTTGCCTGACTTGACACCAGGTAATGTGCCACTGCTATCGGTTAAAATAGATTTTTTTTCAAGATACCAGGCATCATTCAAAGTTGTCTGGTAGCCTGTGTGTTATGTGATTGACTCTTTCTTTGTATGTCATCTTGCACAGGAATATGATATATGAATATATGATATATCTATGTATATATGACTTTTGTTGAGGAAAACGATAATTGTCTTTTCATTTACTACATATTCCACTTTAATTAAATGTTGCAGTACATGCGCGTCTGTAAGCAGTTTTATTTTTAAAGTTGAAACCGGAAGTCGTGTTGTATTCTGGCTAGCTTGACACTGGTCAGAAACTAAGACTCCCTAAAGTTATAACGGAACCGGGGCATCGCCGGTTGCGAGAACGTTTCATCCACGAATCCCACAAAGATGTGATTTAAGTGATTCCATATTGTAGTCTGTAAGCAGAAGAAGAAAAGCCTTCTACGAGAGAGTCAACTTTCTTTCAACGTGCGTCATGATTTCCAAACATAGGCCGCCGCCGAGTGATACCAGAGAGGAAAAGTTTTGGACCGTTACCGTTGTTGAAACAAATGGGAGCTGAATGGAAACGGAATAACACTTTAATTTAGGAGATGAATTTTGGTGTCCCGGCCAATTCGCTGCTACTTTTCCGTGCCTGCGATGAAGGGGACTACGAAACGGCACGGGGGATCCTGGAGCCCGGAGCCCCGAAGGAGTCCGGGAGGCAGAGCAGGCTGCGGTCAGAAGCGGGGTCGGAGTGCAACGCCGCGGACATCTTGTCTCTGGTACCGGTGGACTGTACCGACGAGGAGGGGAACACCGCCCTGCAGTTCGCCTCGGCCAGCGGCCACGAGAACCTGGTCCGGTTTTTGCTACGGAAAGGGGCCTCGGTGGATAGTCGGAACAACTACGGATGGACCCCGCTGATGCAGGCTGCTAGGTGGGGCTGCGGACTGGAGCTCTGTAACCCTGTCAAACTCTATTAAAAATCTGACAATTTCATGTATCTCTCCTAATCGTCAACGGCACATACCTAATAGAACACTGGTTAAGATCTTTTATAAATTGTCAGGAGCCACTCTTCAATTCGGTATACATATAATCAAGAAAGCAAAACTTGTTTCAATAAAATGTCAACTTTTAGAATTGGTTCGCCTATTATTCCAACGGGACTTCTTCCACCAAAATGCATTGCGGTAGGCGGTAACAAGCAGTTTGAGCAAATTATAAAAGATGAGATTTTATCGAACTAAAGATATATTGGCAGATTATGTGTATGCCGAATTGAAGAGTGGCTCCTATTGATAAAAAAAAATGTATTGACTCTTACTTTATGGGGTATGTACAATTGCCGTTATGCAAAGACGCGTTAAATTGCCAGATTTTTAAATGGAGTTTGGCTTGATTTGCGCTATATACACGATAAAACGGCAGTTTGAGGAGCTACGTGTATCCTTGTGTAGGGTGTTGGTGAGGCTTTTGTTAATTTTACTCTGTTTACTTCTTTTCTTGAACTGATAGCCAATTAATACCGTCTTGTCCCGTTCTGCTGTTTATTATATCTTGGAATAAGTTAATTTTAGGCATGTTAATGTTAACCAAAGTTAACCAAAACATTATAACTGTCAGTGTTGTTTGAGAAACTGTCCTTCTGGTTGTCAACAGCAAGGAGGTTTTATATTAACAACAAAATCAAACTGTTTTCTATATAGTCTACTTCCTGGTATAAATGACATCAAATACACACACATTTTAACTAATGATTTGATTGGTTTACAGTATGCATAGTTAATGAGCTTGGGAGCCAGTGTGGAAGAAAAAAGGAGGACAAAGTCAACTCAGACATTGCCTTCCTGACCGATGAGAGCAACATAGGCTGGTGAAAAATGATAATAATGCAGTTA
The DNA here is from genome assembly GCF_048128805.1 of Centroberyx gerrardi. Lineage (NCBI taxonomy): Eukaryota > Metazoa > Chordata > Actinopteri > Beryciformes > Berycidae > Centroberyx > Centroberyx gerrardi. The sequence goes on along the minus strand of NC_136018.1, from coordinate 19,571,218 downwards.
TCTCTCTCTCTCCTCCCCAGGTTCGGTCACCTGACTGTAGCCCACATCCTCTTGGAGAATGGGGCAGAGATTAATGGACGTAACCGGCTGGGTGCCAGTGTCCTGACTATGGCGGCCCGCGGGGGACACACCCATGTGGTCAAGCTCCTCCTGGAGGGTGGCGCCTATGTCGATGACTACGATCACCTGGCCGTTGCCGCGGAGGCAGTCTCCAACGGCAACAACAACAACAGCTGCAGGTAATACACCGTGTGTTGCACGGAAACTCAGTGGCTATTTACACGTATTTCACATACTGGCTCTTATGCTGTTTATAAGCTGTTCATATGCACCTTTAATAACCCGTTATGAATAAACAGAATGTCTGCCCATCTGTGTTCTCCTACCAATGATTTTCCTTGCAAAGTAAGCTAGTTACAACTACACTGAACTTGTGCAGACTGCTTAAAGTGATGGCAAACAGGAAACATGTTTACATGTCAGTATCCTGCAAAATATAGGACTATCCCAGTACAGGTTTCTCTTTTCTGGGGCTTAAGAGCTTATCCATGTTATTGTAAATGCCTCCCATTTAAAATAACCCAGATAAGCTCTTATTCTGGCCATCAGAAACGTGAGTAAGGTACCTAGAATATTCTGATATTATCCGGGATGCAGACGCATGTAGAGTAGTAGATAAACTTTATTATCCCACAAGGGGGAATTCAAATAAACTTGTTATCCCGTTTACCGTTGGTTTTCATGACATGCACAATCTCAGTTTTGCACAGAATCATGGGTAAAGTTATTTAGTCAAAACATGGCAGGAAACCTTGGTAACTTAAGGTCATCTTATATGCTGGGTGAAACAGTGCTTCTTGGAAAGTATATGAGGCTGACAGGTCAATAATACTGTAATAATATAATTAATTTTATTTATATAGCACTTATCTAAAAACAGAGTTAAAAAAGTGCTTTATAGGAAGGTATAAAAGCAAGAATTGAAAAATATGTAAGGAGCTCAGTACCTCTGTGGCACTGTCCCTGTTGTTCCACAGCGCGACAGGTTTTGGAGGCAGTGAAGGCTGTGTGAGCGGTGGACTGGGGGGCTGTGGAGGCGGAGGAGGAGGAGGAGGAGGCAGGGAGTTCATGGACATCACGGCCCTGCTGGTGGCCTCCCAGCACGGCCACGAGGCGGCGGTGCGCCTGCTGCTGGAGTGGGGCTCCGATGTCAACTTCTCCCAGAAGACCACTGGCTGGGGAGCACTGATGCTGGCCACACTCAGCGGGAAGGTGGGAGGGATGGATGGATGGATGGATGGGTCAATAGATGGATGAAAAGGTGGATGGATGGATGGGGGATTGTGGGCATCAGCTGGGTATGCCAAGGTATACTCTACCTTAAGTGGGTCCAAATTTGGTCTTGTAGTTTTTATAATCGTAACGATGAGCAAAGGTCAAGCAAAAATCCCCAGAAATGTATATGGAAGCCAAATCTAAAAATACATGTTCTTATCAGGGGAATATAGAGAGAGGTGATCTCGGGCCATGCAGGAGTGATTCATTTGAAGTCAGAATGCAAAAGTCAGACTGACCTCTCCAAATGTTTTGGTTTTTGTGTGTAGTTTGTTGAAAATAGCCAAACGATACTAAACAAATCACATAGTAAATAATCAGTCACTGACAGTGAACTTGGCAGCCAAAACGGAATGAAGTGGAAAAATGAGATTCTGCTTGTTTACACACCTCTGCTTGGTGAATAATTTTTTTGACTACACCACACAACCACATGACATTGTTGATAAACCATTTCATTTGTCAGTTGACAGTGGGAAACGTAACCTAACCATGGAAAAACTGTATCAACGTAACACTTTGACTTATTGGTTTGGACCAATTCAGACAAACTGTAGATGAGAGAGACAACCTAAAGCTAGAATGACACTTAATGCTCTGATGAACGTTCGATGAAGGTGTTGCATGCATGAAATTATTCAGCTCATGCATGGATAATGCATGCGTAAATGAAAACATGTTGTTTTGCCTCATTTCTTGCTAGCTGTCCAAGTGTTCATGATGAAAACATTTCGCCAGTGAATCAGAGTTGCAACAAAAGATTATGTTGTAATACTAGAACTGATAAGCACATTTGCTCAATTCCAAGTACATTTGAGTCACAAAATCCTGGTGTAAGATTCGAGAAGAACAAATTCTGCTGTTGTTGAGCTTTCGGTAATAAATAAAAAAATAAATGTGTGTGTATTTTGAAGGTGGGCGTGGCTCAGCAGCTGGTGGAGCGCGGGGCCGACCCGGACCGGGTCAACGTTCTGTCCAAGACGGCCTTCGAACTGGCCCTGCAGCTCAAACAGAGAGACATCAAGGCCTACCTCGACTCCATCACCACTGTACGACCTCAGACTGGTAGGGCCTCTGTGTGTGTGTATGTGTACTGCATTTAACACTGAGGTGAGAGCGAAACTGTTTGTCACTTTTCTAAAGGAACAGGCTGAGTAACACCTTCACACACTGAACCTCTTTGATGTCTATGGGCTCTTCATGCCAGTAACACAGGATTTAGGTCAGTTTAGCTGTCATAGGAACTAACCTTTAAAAGTTTGACCATGGCATTACTGTAATAACAGGGAAATCTGTGACCTTTCTTCTTTCTTTCTCTGTGTGCAAGTGCATTTGTGTTGTTGTGGTGAATTGCAGTGTTCAGTATTTGTGTAATTAACCCCCCACATTGGCTCATGGTGGTGTCTCTGTGGTTTCTGGCCAAGCTGGACTGTTGTTTCAGCCTCTTTCAGTCTATCACAGCTCTTTTCTGTTCTCAGCGATGCTCTTTCCTTCACAGACGATGAGAAGAGAAGACCAGACGTGTTCAGCGCCCTCAAGTTGGGTGAGTTAGGTTGAACACACAGAAACATGATAAAACTATGAATCATTTACTGATATTTTGGTTGTAAGATTTAAGAGGTGATTGGATTGTAAAAAAACGCATAAGACACACTTCCGTATTTGTGCACGTTTATGCAATCATACGTTTGTGTGTGTTTTACTCAGGAAATTCCCAGCTTGTCAAAGAGATCTTGGAGGAAGACCCCGCCCAGGTGAATTCGTCCAATCAGGAGGGAGCGTCGCCTCTGATGATGGCAGCGGTGAGCGGCCAGTTAGAAGTGGTGCAGCTGATGGTGGAGAAGAACGCCGACATCGACAAACAAGATGGCGTCCACGGGTGGACCGCTCTGATGCAGGCCACCTACCATGGGTATGTGGTATCTACCTATCTATCTATCTATCTATCTATTTATCTAACGAAGAAAAAAAAAGATTTCATGGGTTTTCATTGTAGGCCTCAAGGCGGTAAAAACTATAAAATCTGAAAGGATGTGTAGACTTTTGATATCTACTGTGTATGTCAATACCATGATTGATCTCTTCTTTCTTTCTTTCTTTTTGTCTTTCTTCCCTCCCTCCCTCCTCCAGTAATAAGGACGTTGTGAAGTACCTGTTGAATCAGGGGGCCGATGTCAACCTGCGAGCTAAGAATGGATACACAGCCTTTGACTTGGTCATGCTGCTGAACGACCCAGGTACCTTCACCCTCATCTCTCTTTTTCGCATTTTACGGCATCTTGGGTAAAACAAGCCTCATGCCAAACCATGCCTTCCTCCCTTGCTTCCTTCTTTTTGCTGTCACACATCACTGTTTTCTGCACTTGAGAAAATCATTTCCCACAAATCATGTCTGTTCTTCATTTAGCAGTATCTAATTAAAAAAAGGCAGTACAAGTTGGATTATTGTGGAAGTTGAACATTACCACATCCCATAATCCTCTTCTCACATTCAAATGAAATTTACATGACGCATGAACTTACTTCCAGGTTCTTTGTTACAGTTAGTTTGTATGTACTGCTGCAATGCAGTGTTTTATGGCAATATTTATAGGTAAATCCTTCTATGATCATAAGATAGCACATACTCTGGCATTTTATAATAAAGGAAATTGTTTTTTTGTATGTAATATGTTATAAGCTATGTTTGCTGTGCTGTTACTCTATTCTCCATTGAAGAGACTAAGGCAGCTGATCAACTAGGGAGCCAGGGAGCTGAGATCACATTCAAATAAAACTGATAATGAATTAGATCTATATGTCATTGCCAGAAATGCACCGTGGGACTGAACAGAATCTATCTATTATCCCTAACTTTTGTTAATCCTTCCCCTCACTGACTTCACTCACTGACTCCCTACCTATTGTTCCCTGTTGTCTGTGGATGTGGTCAGACACGGAGTTGGTGCGTCTGTTGGCATCAGTGTGTATGCAGGTGGACAAGGAGAAGTCCAAACACCGCGGCAGAGCCTCCATGACTCGCTCCAAAAGCCGCCACTCCCTCAACAACGTCCCTGTGCCGCCTGACGACAAGGGAGGCCTGAAGGTAAACCAGTAGTTGGTGGTTTACATTGCAAGTTCAGCTATTTAGCACACACTCACATATTTGACTCCGCCCCCCTCCAGTCCTGGTGGAACAGGATGTCCAATCGCTTCCGGCGGCTGAAGTTGACCCACACCCTGAGGCATGGCCTTTCGTCCAATCGCCTGGCTCCGTTTCCCGACGATACCGAGGCTCCCTTGGACGCCACAATGAAGGCGGACAGGAAGACGGCTAACGGGGCCAACGGGGCACCCACTCCTGCCGTGGGAGGAAATGACATCAGCACTGCCTGGGCAGTCAAGACCAAAGATACCGGTGAGTCATGTTGATAATATTGATCTAGCACATTTTTAGTGTGTTCAAATACTGCAGTCATTGTAAATCTTTAAAAGGCAAAAATCTGTATTAACAGCTGAGAATAAAACCTTGGGATGGCATTTGATCCTTTTTCCAGGTCTTGGCAGGGCGGGCTCAGAGAAGGAGGACTTTCTAATAACCACAATGGTAGGAATGTTTGGTTTAAAGCATGTCAAGCATGTTTCACTGTACACTTCTTCAAGCTAGGGCGGTTTTGTGATTACAATGAGTCACCTTATAGGAACTGGTGTCAACGGTGCAGTATTATCTATGTGTGTCACTGCTGTATGTAGAGAAAACCTGCCTTTATTTAATTCAGACTTATACATTTGACTGCAATGCATATTATACACAATGTTTGCTGCATCAATTTTGTTGTTTTTTTATTTTTGAAGTGCGTTGTGTTTTCAAAAGTACTATATAAATAAAGATTATGATTATTATTAGTAGTAATAGTACTAGTAGTATTCATGGCTTTCTCCATCCCCTCTAGCTGAGAAACGGCGCTCCCCTGACCCGGCTGCCCAACGACAAGCTGAAAGCGGTGATCCCTCCCTTCCTGCCTCCGTCCAACTTCGAGCCGTGGAACTCTGACCGCTCGCGCCTCCTCAGGGAGGGCAAGAGCGAAGCGCCCCGCCTGCCCATGCCCCCGCAGAGGAAGCTCAACAGCAGTGGAAACTCCGATATCGTGAGTGTGTGTGAGAGAGAAATGTGGCGGGCGGATTTCCCGGGTTGGTGTTGGTGAAAACCGTCTTCATATGTCCTCAGTTGTCTTCTTCCTCTCCGTCCCATTTCATCAGACGTCTATCAGCCGCGTGGTGAGCAGGTCCATTAAGTTTCCCAGCATCCCTAAGGGGCCCTCCTCCTCTTCCCCCTCCAACTCCGGCCACTACCACTCTCCCCACTCCTCCGGAGGCTCCAACGGGGTGGCGGGGCTCAACCGGGACTCTCACAACCGCTCAGGTATGTAAACACACACACACACACACACTATGCACTTGCGTATTATTCATTCACACAGGAACAGGAACATGTCTGTAATAGACTGACTAATTATGGAGAGTTAGTTTGACCATACACCACTACACTATGTGCCTCTAGTAACCGTATGGCTGTGTTTCCCTCTTCCCTCCACCAGGGGGTAGTGCAGACAGCGTTCTGTCCCAGATAGCAGCCCAGAGGAAGAGGGCAGCAGGCCTCATGGATGTGAAGGCCCAGGCTCCAGAGAAGCAGCCCAGCCAGACCCAGAGCCAAACCCAGCTGCCCGCCTCGGTGTCCAGCCTGCCGCTGCCCGACATCAGCCTCCCCGACATCCACTCCCACCCCAGCCTGGTCACCTCCGACATCCACTCTAGACGGGTTCATGTTTCCTTTCCTCTTTGTCATGATTGAGATAATTGTATAAAATGTCCAAAGTTCAGGAATAATGTAAAATATCTGGCAGCCAGTTCAGACAGCAGAAATGGAGTTTAAATGATCAAACAAGTACCAGCACATTTGTATTGAAAGCATGGGTTTATCTAGAGAATACATAACATGGCAAGTGCTAAGGAGATAGTGCTGAGTCGTAGGAAACATTTGGCATGCATGTTTCCTGTTTTGAGTAAGGTTTGGCCCCACATCTCGTCTCAGCATCTCTCTGTGTTTTAAACATGGCATTAATCATTATTAAGGCTCATTAGGACCACTAATGAGGCTTAAAATCAAAACAGGCCCAGAGACTTGTTAGAAAAAAAGCCCTTTTTATGTCAGTGCACTGACTCTATACAGTGTGTTAACCGTCCCCCCACGTTCATTCCTTGCAGAAGATGGAGCTGAAGAAGAGACCTCAGTCGGGGAACTCCTCCACCTCCAAGAGCACCTCGCCCACCCTCACCCCGTCTCCTTCCCCGACGCCCAAGCCCCCTCCCGGGCCGGGGGACTCTCTGTCCTCGGCCTCCTCCCACCCTCGCTCCAAGAGCAGCGGGGGCTCCAGCAGCGGGACCATCACTGATGAAGGTGAGAGCAGACCGGATTCGGGTTTTAACTGAAAGCATCGTTCTGTACTGAGACTGAGAGAACACAGAAAGACTGACTGACACAATGAGCCTTGTTACCGTTCTTTTCTTTTCTTTTCCTTTCTCTTATCATTTATTTTCTCTTGCTTTTCCTTTTTTAAGAAATTGTGTATTGAATTTTTCATAAAATAAGATAAAGAAAGCCATGTTTCTGTCTGTCAGGGATAAATACATATCATCATGCATGTGTAGTCCACACAAGCCAAGTCTGCCTACAAACATACTTGCCCACTCAGCTTTTCCTGTCAGCCCTTATAACTCTTCAAGTTACTGCTTCTAGAGTCCATTTCATTTATCTGTAGCTACCACGTATTTAATAAAAAGTTGTGGACCCTCAGATCATATATTGTCTTTTTCTTCTCTTCTTTTTCTTCTCTTCTCCCAGATGAGCTGTCCAGTATCCTGAAGAAGCTGTCGCTGGAGAAATACCAGCCCATATTTGAGGAGCAGGAGGTATGCTTTCTTCTCCGTCAGAGGGGAATTCCACACAAATCGGGCGGTTTAGGTTGTTATTCTGTCAAAGCAGACATTTTCCTTAAATCATCAAGTACTTTTTCTTTCGTTTTATGAGTTATGAGTTCTCAATATGAAGGAAAATGCAATCCTATGATCAAAAGGCTGCATCACTCGGTTTCTCAAATTCTCAAAGAAATTGTAGATGTTTAATAGACAGCACAGCTAAAAACTGCCTCCCATCATCAGTGTGCTCGTTGGCTGTGATGGTTCATATTCATCTCTTCTCCCCCCTCCCCCCTCCCTGCCTCCAGGTGGACATGGAGGCGTTCCTGACTCTAACAGATGGAGACCTGAAGGAGCTGGGCATTAAAACAGACGGACCCAGGCAGCAGATCTTGGCTGCCATATCAGAGCTCAACGCCGGGAAGGTGTGTTTAGTTTCACATACACGGCTATGGCTGTGCAGTTGGAATGAATCTCATTTTTGCTTTCAGTAAAGCTTTTCGTAAAACTATTTTAGGCTCTTCATATAATTGCAGTCTTCTGTGAATGAATTTAAAACCAGCTATAACTTGTTTTTATATCCCTCCACCATGGAACACAATGTGCAGAACATTTTGTCGTCATGGTGGCATCTGTCTGTCTGTGTAGACACATACTTGTGAACACAGTAACTCCAGAACAATGGGGAAAAACTGATTTTCTTGAAACTATAGCTCCTTAATGCTTTAAGATACAGAGTTCATATTAATACCACCCATGTCTTATGTAAAATATGTTGACATAGAAGATATATGTCCATTTATTATAACATGATGATATAATAAATGCCATTGGAGATAGGCAGTATTGTTTTGAGCAAAGATGGACATTGATAGTGAGAAGCTACTGTTGGCCATAAATGTTGGCAACATTTCCCATCTTTTTTGCCTGAAAATGTTGCTGGTGTCTAATGACCGTAAGCGTTGGCTGTCTTCAGGGCCGAGAAAGGCAGATCCTTCAGGAGACCATCCATAATTTCCAGTCCTCCTTTGGCAGCAGCGCCAGTAACCCAAGACAACCAGGACAACCACGCTGTGAGTCTCAAACCTTCACACTGGCCTACGGCCCCTGATGGAGAATTTCAAAGTAAAAGTACAGCAAGGACAGCAGAATAATCTGTCTCTCTAATTCTTTTCCCCATTGTTCTCTCTCTCCATCTCTCTTTTCTCCAGCTCCGACAGGCTGGATGAGACATCAGGTTCGTTCCTCCAACAAGAGGTAACCCCCGCTGCCCCGACCCCCACTTGACGGAGCGCGACCTTTCCTGCAAGTGCCCTAAAGGTACTTAAAAGGTAAAAATAAATGTAAAATGCCGGTGACCCCCAGCCAAGGCGCGAGCGACGTGGAGTCTCCTGGACGCCAGTGTCCCAGAGCACTAGAGATGTTAGTGCAGGAGGACGCTGCAGCAAAAGGACCAATCAGGCCCTGAGAAGCCGCCCTCATCGGACCCTCCGGGACAAAACCGCCTTCCTGGCTTCTTCTGAGGGATCCTAAAGCAGGGGAGGTGTGACGCAGGGCCGGTCGAGTCCAGCGCCCTGCCGCTTTTTGACAAAGCACAAAGCAATGTGCGGTGAATAACATTCTTTGCCATAGCGATAGGGCTGCCACACCTGCTGCTGATGCAGCGAATGGAAAATGTAGAGAGGGGAGAGAACAGGAACAGGAAAGACAAGAATATGAAAACCGCCACAGAGGTGAGAGATAAGCGTATGCATTATAAGATTGGCTAGTTAAACAGAAAGTCGAGGAAGAAGTGAGAGAATGTGAATATAGCATATGAATAAGATACATAACAGCTGTGATTGAGACTTTGGAGCGATTGTAAGGATCACCAAAAGTGTGCACTGACGAGGAAAGCAACTGGAGAGAGAGAGAGCCAGACTGTTTCTTAAGCCATCCAGTCTTTTAGACTGCTTTACTAGTGTGTTTATGTCTAAGTTTATAGATCAGTATTTAAACAGATGATTTTTAGAGTCAAGACTGTGCTGTCATGAATAAATAAACATTGTGATGATGCAATACATAAATGTTTTTTTTTATCTTTTAAAATCTTATTGGACTTAAGATGAGAAGACATTGGCAAAAACATTTTGGGGAACATTTTATGAGCAGTATAAATTTAGTTTCAAACAGAGTGCATTGAGCAATAGTTTCCACTGGGCCTGTTCTCTTTTCATATCTGGCTCCACGATTCAACAGTCTGTCCACATGCAGACAGATGGAGTGGTATATCATTCTTAAATATCAGTTACTCATAATCCGTCTCTTAAATCCAAAGGATGGGTTGTGGATTTCTTCAAGATGGGTCTGTTAAATATGGGATTTGACTTCTGTAAATCCACAACACTGAGATCACATCCTGTTTGGGACAGTATCTGTATGTCATGTACTGTGTCTGAGAAGCCAATATGAATAAACATGCTGTACCTCTTCAACATGGACTCTGAGCCTGATGATGAATACAATGAAGACAGGATTGTATGTGTAGTCAAGCTTATATGCAGCAATACAAAGTATACTGAACAGCCTATTAGACTAATCGCCAGTTACTGATATAATAAGTTGATGGGATGGTTTAGTTTATTTGTACATATAAAATGATGAAACAAAAAGAATGATAAAAGTGAAGAGGAAATGACAGTTTCAGTGCGTAATGTAAAAAAAAAACAGGACTTTTTAATAGATGACAACCAAAACATAACTGAATTTGATATAAGACAACCAAAATGACAACAACAAACAACAACAAACAACAAAGTAACAAAGAGGAGAAACAACAAAACAAAATGCACAATTGACAAGTAAGGGAAATCACATTTGATTAGATGCAGAACAAAATAAAAGGGAAATGGAAAGTGTTCTTTGAGTATATGACAGCAGAAATTTCATGGTAAAAAACTGAGAATACAAACTATAGTGAATCTCAGTTTTATTAATCAATACCAGGTATCAGGTCCAGCTTTGTTCCTATCAAACCCTGACCCTGCTATCGAGAATGTAAAACCATCTCCCTTCCACAAGATGGCAGTGACCTTCTATTGATGCAATAAATGAACAGAGGGACAATGCCCCATAGGAACTCCTCCACAGACCTTGTTCTATGACTGTGTGTGTGTGTGTCTGTGTGTGTGTGTTTAAGTCATGTTCAGCCCCCTAGGAAACGTATAAGTCATGTCCATCCCCCTAAGAATTTTATAAGTCATGTCCAACCCCCTAGCAGCTGTATAAATCATCTACAGACTCCTAGGAGCTGTAAAAGTCATGTCCAGCCCCCTTTGTATAAGTCATGTCCAGCACCCTAAGAACTTTATAAGTCATGTCCAGGACCCTAGGGACTGGATAAGTCATGTCCAGGACCCTAGGAACTATATATGTCATGTCCAGGACCCTAGGAACTATATATGTCATGTCCAGGACCCTAGGAACTATATATGTCATGTCCAGGACCCTAGGAACTATATATGTCATGTCCAGGACCTTGGAACTGTATAAGTCATGTACAGGACCCTAGGAACTATATATGTCATGTCCAGGACCCTAGGAACTATATAAGTCATGTCCAGCACCCTAAGAACTGTATAAGTAATGCCCAGGACCCTAGGAACTATATAAGTCATGTCCAGCACCCTAAGAACTATATAAGTCATGTCCAGGACCCTAGGAACTATATAAGTCATGTCCAGCACCCTAAGAACTGTATAAGTCATGTCCAGGACCCTAGGAACTATATAAGTCATGTCCAGGACCCTAGGAACTATATAAGTCATGTCCAGCACCCTAAGAACTTTATAAGTCATGTCCAGGACCCTAGGAACTATATAAGTCATGTCCAGCACCCTAAGAACTATATAAGTCATGTCCAGGACCCTAGGAACTATATAAGTCATGTCCAGCACCCTAAGAACTGTATAAGTCATGTCCAGGACCTTGGAACTGTATAAGTCATGTCCAGGACCCTAGGAACTATATAAGTCATGTCCAGCACCCTAAGAACTGTATAAGTCATGTCCAGGACCCTAGGAACTATATAAGTCACGTCCAGGACCCTATAGGAACTGTATAAGTCACGTCCAGGACCCTATAGGAACTGTATAAGTCATGTCCAGGACCCTATGAACTATATAAGTCATGTCCAGCACCCTAGGAGCTATATAAGTCATGCCCGGGACCCTAGGAACTATATGTCATGTCCAGGACCTCAGGTGCTGAAGAGCAGTTTTCAGCACCTGAAACAACTTGAGAGAATCCATGTTTGGCAAATACACCACTGTCCATGTTGGTTTTGAAAGACATGATGTAAACCGAGACATCACAAAAATAAAAGTTTTAAGAAGTTTTAGTGGCAGTTGCTGAAACCTTGAATGGTTTTTTTTTCTGAAACTACTGTCACCACATAAGTGAGATCCACTGAAAAAACATGTCGGTTTAAACCGGAGAGTGTTGCTAACCACCTCCGCTTCAGTCCAAATACACAGACCGTCCCACACATGGCCAAATAGCAACGCACTGGCGTTGCTGAAATCATTATTGATGACCTGGATCTAGACTGGCCCGACAGGCAGGCGACAGGGTTCCTGTAGAGTTTAATGAAAAGCATCACTCAGCGCAAGACAGCTCGCCTCTCCGCCCGGGCCGCTCGAGCGCTCAGATGTACGGTCACATGTGAGCTGTAACGAGAGAGACAGAGCAGGAGAAAGCGGAGACGCGAGAGACATACATTTGGAATATATTAACATCTCTGTGGCATGTGGGAAGCAAATGGAGTGACTCATTCAATTTCCTCCCGATTGTTTTCAAACACATCGGGTTTTGATCGGTGTTGGCCGCGCATGGGTGCAGTTATCTCGAGGAATGAATAACATTGTTTGTAACTGTCAATACGGTAGTCATGCAGTAGTAAAGGACAGTGTACATTGATCATGGGATGCCCGCAGTTCATAAAATCCACAATAATAAAGATAGTGACTCAGTGATGTGACTGTATACCCGGGAATGAAGATGACTAACAGAGAAGCTAAAAAGGCAAATAACTAAGAACTCTTTGGATGGAGAAAGGTCATTGCTTTGAGGCCAGCAGCTAAAATCCTTCGCGCACAAGATGACTTCCTTAATGAATAACAAAATAGAAACCAAGCTCTGTTTTCATGAGGTTCTAACCTGTTAGATCATTACCCCAGCTACTGGTAAAAATCCCTCCGGCTTGAGCCAAGATGTCTGCCTCCCGGGCTGAAAGCGGTCTCTCGTCTATGGTGAAAACCTGCTGACTGAAGGGAACCGGGTCCGTCTGAGTCGAAGCCCAGGTTAAGCTTCCCAGTAGAGAGTCGTTTTCACCTCGGCAGCAGCTTTCCGCATCTTTATTCCCTCTACATTTGCATGTTCCTCAACAGTGATGCCAATGTGGCTGACCATCCGCTAACCCCAAACTGGAATAAGGTAGTTTCACAGAGCAGGATTGATCAAGAGTTCCGTTTCAAAGTCAAAAACATTCTAAATTGAACAGGGAAATTCGGAAAGTTCACTCAATGATGGAGCGCGCTGGAGATATGTCCATCTTAACAAGTCCTTTAGTCATATTCAGATTGAAATTCTTGTTTTTCTTAAGGCAAGTAGGTGAGATAATTCAACTTCAAACAAAAATATCCTGAATCAAATCTTGAAACAAGGCAGAATAAGGCAGATCACTCTTCAAGAAAAGTCTTGAAACAAGTTAATTTGCATTGGAAACAACTTATCTCACCACATTGGCCGATTTTTTGTCCACTTGCTTCAAGAAAAATACGATTTTAGGACCCGATGCCAGACTGAAAAATGATTCTGTACTGCAGTGTGTGGACAGATTTGGGGTTTGGGTGAAGTGCAGAGCTAATGACTCTCCCCCAGCGGTGACACACTGTACCCAGTTTGCCAGGTATAGGGGGATTTCTCCTCCAAAAGCCGGGGTTCCATAACCATGAAATTCACTTTGTGGCCATCGGCCTCTGGCTGTACAAGCCGGTGCGGTTTTTTGAGACGTGCATCACCTAAGGCAATAGCTTTACTACCCTCTGTGTGTGTGTGTGTGTGTGTGTGTGTGTGTGTTTAAATGAAGGGGGGGGTCATCTAGGGCTATGCATTTGAAAGTGAATGTGAACCAGACTGATGTTTGGTCTCAGCCTCTGTGATTTAGTGGGTAGCAGGGATTGCAGGATTGAGCCCTCTGGAGCTTTTACTCCGAACCCAGTGACCTTATGTTTTACACACTCCCTTCCACACTGATGCATCTCTCTCTCTCTCTCTCTCTCTCTCTCTCTCTCTCTCTCTCTCTCTCTCTCTCTCCCCCCGTCTTCCTCTCTCACTCTCTTCCCCACTTGCCCTCCTGCATTATTCCTACCCTAAGCTGAGGACACGCCGACACTTGGAACACATCCATAAAAAGTATATAGCTTTTCTGAACTCTCGTTAATTACGGCTGCAGCCCATAATGGACGTGCGCTATTATTATAATTCATAGCCTTGCATATTGTTTGTGCAAACTACGTCCAAACAAACAGACGCTGCCTGATTTCACATTAGCGTTCCACTGTCAACATTCATCCTTGCAACAGTGACTCATTTGCTCCCAGGGTCTCCCAGCATCCCTGATGTTACACAACAGCGTGGCTCTCTCTCTCTCTCTCTCTCTCTCTCTCTCTCTCTCTCTCTCACTCTCTCTCTTGTGGGAAATAAATAACATAGACATAGATAACTTTAGGATAGAATAAGACTGTCTGTATTGTCTTTACCATGTCATAGTAAAAAAGCACAAAAGAGTCCTTTACAGCATGTGAAGAGTGTATGGTGTGCAGCATGTGAAAGTGGTGACGGGAAATTACTAATTTAAGTAACGGCCACAGACGAGAGTGCATCACGAGGTTAAAATGTCAGCTTACAAAAAATGATAACAGTCTAAACCACAGACCTGTATGTATGTAAAGGATAAAGGTGAACCCAGTTTAAGAAGGGAACCTAGTCTGGAAAATATTATAATCAGGCTGTACCCACGTATTTTTAAGATGTTTGTTACACTGTATAAAAGAAAGTCTTAAGATCTTCTTTCTTGAGAGACTGCTCTACGATTGCATGACTAACATGCTAGAGTCCTCTCTCCATGTACATGTGTAAGGAATAAAGACTTGTATTCACAGAGACATCTGATTCAGAGCATCAATCCAGGTACTGAGGGGATCATTTTTTCCCTGACACTCTCTCTCCATCTATCTCTCTCTCCTTCACGCACACAGATACAAACATGACCACAAACACAGACGCAGGCTGTAAAAACTGAGCGCTGGGAGGGGAAGGCAGCAGATTACAGAGATGGAGGGGAGCAGAGGAGGAAGACAACCTCCATCCGACCCTCGTTCTGACCGTCAAACGACCTCTGAAAAGCCTGAACCCGTAATCCAAATGTCAACAAAAGATTATCCCCACCGCACAGTCCCAAAACACAGTTTTCCCTCTCAAACTGATTGACACGGCTCTCGATATGGGGACAGACAGAAATGTGACAGCCAAGCACGAGCTGTGGGTGTATTTTGTAATGTGTTGTGTTATATAGCTCATAAATAGTGTATAGCGTAAGCATAATAAGAGCAAGCCGCTACTCCTATCCAAACCTAAATTGATAAATCATTCAAAACAGTAATAATTACATAAACTGGCTAATTGTGGGATGCAAAACCTGTGAATGCTTCTGTTCCATCTACAGCTCAAGTGCTGAGGATCTTTGCCATAATCTCAACTTCATGGATTATTGCTGTCTTGACCCTCCAGTGACCCGCTTGACTCAAAATACCAGCTTATTCCTGGAACAAGGAACTATCTTTTTGAGAAGTTTAAATTCAGATTCACACATCACACCCGTTGATATTTAGAAAAAGAAGACACTTTGAGTATAACAGTACTATCATAATGTGGAAACAATTTTTTTTAAAGCACCCTGGTAGATTTGTAGCAGGATTTTGTTTCTAGAGTGTATATAAATTGTGGTTTGTAAATTTTGTAAATTTTGTAATATTTGAAAATTTGAAATCTGTGATGCCCTTTCCTTTGTGTTTAGAATATTCTAGTCCTGTACCACTGGCCTGTTCACCAGATCTATACTGAGTAGAGACCTTCGTCCCAGCAGAGATATTTCCTAGATGTTTGGTCCTGTACTTCTGGGTTTTGTTCCTGGTCAGATTTTGTCAAATGATTGTGTGTTGCAGCCTTTCAGTTTCATTGTCTAATTTTGTCTGATGAGTTGGGGTTTTGTAGTCTCATTTTATGCTGGATTTTGTAGTCCTGTGCGATGGAGGCGGATCTATCCCTTGTCCCTAGAAGACCTTCAATCTGTTCAAATGTGGCATTAGACACTTTAGGGTTAGTGTGTGCGTATGTGTGTTTGCATCTGCGTCTTCGCATGTGCATGCGTTGGAGCAATTAATGCATGTATGCATGAAGGCTTGCGTGAATATCTGTGTGTGTGTGTGTGTGGCTGCAGCATGCCTCCTGTCTGACCTAACGCGACCTCTTGAGCTGGACTTTTCCATCAACAACTCTCTACTGTCATGGATTACATTCTCGCTCCCCCAAATCCTGACGGCACCATGCCTGCTGTGCGCCAATGAGAGCTCTCATCCAGAGCCATGACCCCCCCCCCCACACACACACACACACACTCTCCAACCCCCCACCCCCCTTCCTGATCTGTGAATGAGGTCATCACCCCCCACGACCCCGCCCACTGTTAGGATAGGACCAAATATTTAGGCCAGCAGCCTCAATTCCACCATATGTTTTCTCTCTCAAGTTTTGTCACATATCCACAAGGTTGCACTCATTAAAGTGTTTGGTTGCATTGCATCTATGTAGGATCATAAAATGTCTCTGATGTCTACAGTATGTCTTAATTACATTTTAATCGTTTGTCTTATTTTGGCAAATAGCTTCGCTTTTAACTGAGCAATCATGCACCGCTTAATGACAAAATAAAAGGCCTTGCCCTAAATGACAGTGACAGATATAAAACGAGTGTATGCTTTTTGATATTGACCGTCCCATCAATTATGAACGTCCATTAGAATCAAGCCTGTCATGTCACGGCTCTCTACATGTCTGCTGAAATCCCACAGCGAGGCAGGCGGAGACATCTTAATCAATGAAAGCCACACTATTGCACCTGGCAGATGGCTATTTGGGACTATAGTCATTATTCTGAAATGTGTATTTAACCACACACACGCACACCAGGACACAGACACGCACACACACACACACACACACACACACACAAGGTTGCGTGCAAAGGTCTGCCCCTGCAGCGTTGGCCGGGGCTTACCGCAGCTCTAAATCAAGGCTAATCTGGAAGGCAGCTTGGATAGGGTTGCCAGTGGATTTGCATTGATACCAAAAGCTCCCCATAGCTTTAATGGCAGCCACTGACAGTGTTAACAGGACCTCAGGACCTCTTCAGCCCCCCCGGCTCCACCTGTCACAACAAATAAAACATCACCCCTGACGGACACTTTGATACCACGGCGTGACGGACAGCCATCTGCTCTGGTCAAGGTATAATCCGGCCAGGGGGGGGGGGGGCGGCTTCCAGACCGGAGAGTCCCGTGAATATCGCTTCAAAACAAGAGTCAGGAAAGTATGAAAACCACGGTGGGGTTGTAGCAATCTGCCAGGTTCCCCTGCCTCACAAAGGCTGTTTTTCTGCTTTCTGTTTCATACACTGAATGTATTACTTCTGACATTATTTTGAGCACCACTGGTGATTAAACAGTGATTTACTCTGTCGTTAACACACTGCCAAAAGTCCCTCTGGCCTCTGTTAGCTGTGGAAGGTTTGCTCATTAGCTCGCAGATTAGAGTTTTAGTTCTACAAACATTTCTCTGAGGCAGAAATAATCTGATTGGTGGGGTTAAACCTCAGTGGGC
Source organism: Centroberyx gerrardi (assembly GCF_048128805.1). NCBI lineage: Eukaryota > Metazoa > Chordata > Actinopteri > Beryciformes > Berycidae > Centroberyx > Centroberyx gerrardi. The sequence continues at coordinate 19,553,950 of NC_136018.1, read as the reverse complement.
GGAGCCAGAGAACCACAAACTGAAGCCCAGTGAAAAAGGCAAGGAGAGGAGGAAGCTAAAGAAATAGATGGAAAGTCTATTGCTGTTGTACTGACTGAAAAAAAGTTCAAACTAGCCATACTAGCCTATAGTTATCTAGGTAAAGGCCTTAATCAGTAACGCAGTTTCTGTTTGGGTGAATGTCACTCCACACACACAAGACAAATTATCTATAGGCGCTACTGATGCCAGAGACAAATCATGTATCATGCCACCAGATCAGAAGCCCACAGCCCACATTCTTATCAGTATAAGATGTATGAAGTGAGTTCCTAATGTGGGCTTCACTCTTTCCTACTGTGACTTACACATCTCAGCACCTCACCTTGAGCTGCACAGGACTACCATTCAAAACAATAAGTCGTTTAACTGATGTTTTTTTAATTTGAAGCATATTTTGTACTATTATTAACCTTAAAAAGCTTGAGATTTCCATTCTTTTGTCAGCAGTCTTCACAGGGCCTGTCCAAATACAAAGAGGTGGTCATGAAAACTATTTGCCCTGTTGACTTTTTGGACATGCATTTTAAAAATAGATATAATAAGATGCATTTATCTGTGATGTTTTGTCTTAGATCTATGCAAAGTACTTTAATCTGTCAAACTGGAAAATCCATGTGATTCATAAAACAGAATGAATTTTTTGACTTTTTAAAATAATTCATAATTGTGTTTGTTTAATTTGGGTTACGTTGCCTTGCTGGAAAATTTGTTCACCATTGCATGGCACTTATGAGATTCTGTATCTTAAAGTTGTAATTACAGATTTTGAACATTATTTCATTTCACCATTTTCTAATTCTGTCTTTCTGTGTAATGGATTTATTATTAGTAGTAGTAGTATATAAACCTCTTCTGAAGGATTGCTTAGAGAACCCGTATATGTTCCTCATTCCTCTATTGTTTCAATTTGACGAAACTCTAAACCAGCCTCAGGGGTCTTTTTCCGTGTGTGTGTGTGCGTGTGTGTGTGTGAGTGATCAACTCATCACATGTAGCACATCATCACCAAGGGGATTATCCTCTGCTATATCATCTTTATTTAAAGAAGACAAGAAGTGTATCCCAGCCACAGGCTTGCATGATTTACAGTACATATAAATACACAATAAGCCATGGTTGTGCATAAAGTCTTCCATATGAGTGTGCACTTTGCGTGCACTTGCACAAGCAAGTGCACGCAATTGTACACTAGAGTGCAGTGTAGTAGATTATAGTAAACACTGCATACAGATTCTCTGTTGACTGTTCCTGTTGCTTGAGTGAAAAGACACACAATGGAATGCAATGGCAAAAACTTTATTCAGTGAAAGTTGTAAAAACAATCATACAAACAAAAAATAACCACGAAAAGTCAACAGATAGAATGACTTATTTTACAAAAGCAGACCTACATACACAGAAAAAGGAGGGTTCTTTTGTTAAGGTATTGCTTAGATCCATGATGGAGAACCCAAGGTGGTTCTAAAATTTCTGCATTCCTAAGGGGTTATTTACACCCTTACATTGCCTATTTACATTTACCAAAAACAGTCCTTTGTAGATCCATTTGAGTGAGCATGGTGCTATAATGAACATTTCTAGTGGGGGTCTGCTCCTAGTTTAATACATCCATGATCTGCTCAGGTTCAAGCTGAAATAACCATTTTCTGGCACTATATAGAACTGTTTTGGTTGTTTTCAGTACATCCTCCCTCATCCATCACTGCAGCCATTTACAGCAACAGTAACTGTCCTGCAATTATCCAAAGATCACTCAACTAATCAGATGAGCATCAAAGCCTGGAGAGCAAATCAACCCGAGGCACCATAATATGAGGCACTTTGGGCTAGAATTTTTTTTTTTTACAATGCTGTGACCTGCACTCAGTTTGAGGCAACATAATTACAGTCATCACAATAACCAATAATAACTCATTAAATACATACATAAACAGACAGGTCCGCTGCTCTGAAATGTGCTGCCGCTGACCGAAAACCACTCATATGGTACTTACAAGGTGCTTTGCCATGTCATGATTTTTTTTTTTTTTTTTTTATCATTTAATTGATTAAATAATAAAATATTTATTGGACATTTGGCTTCTTCCTCTTTACAATGGTGTGTTCTTACAGTAAAGCCACTCGAGGCAGTGACTTGAGAACAGCTAAAAGAGGTGTTATACTCTTCACGTCGAGCCTGTTAAATGTTTAAAGGTTACTGTAAACCACGGCTTCTCGTGGCTTATCGCTTAATTAATTCAACTGTAGGCGATGTCCAGCAATCTATGCAGAAATGGAAACAGCTTAAAAACAGTCAAGCCAGCCAGAATAAAACACAGGACTTCCGGCTATAACTTTCAAAATAAAAGCATCATTGACGACTATGCATTGCATTGTGTTGGCAGGTTAAGAAAGTACCAACGTGAAACGAAGTAATTCAGTACTCTGTAGTACATTAAAATACTCCTTTTCCCCAAAATGCCATTTTCGCTGCGTATATTCGTACTTATGTAGACCAACGCAAGATGACATTTTGTGTCATCTGCTGCCTACAAAACATTAACATCACTCAAAACATATACCAGGCATGAAGGATGTCCACGACCTTGAAAAAGTCCTTTCTAACTCCATGCCGTTGTTTTTTCTCCGAGCGACAAGATTTCATGATTATATTTTGAAGGCAAAATCGCCACATTTCCGGCAGCATTCTGCCTAACTATAACTAGCTTGACGCAGCTGCTAAAAATGTCCGAACGAACCAATTCGATCTAGACGCTGCATTCAGCGAAATTATAATCGTTCAGAATCCCAGTCCGGTCCAACACAGCGTGATATCCAAACTCAGTAGCTTTCCGTGTAAAATATATGTATTTTTCCCGTTAACGCGTCGCTTCCTCAAAAATTTCCGTTCCGTGAGTGTCGTCGAGCGGAGATAGACTCGATGTGAATCTGGAGATTTGTTCCTCCGCTGCCCCTCGCGTGTGATCCCTCCCCTCGCGCTGCTCAGAATGTGTGTGTGCGTGTCCCGCGCGCCCTCCCTACACAGTTGGCTGTTGCTGCTTTCAAGTGCTGCTCGTAAACTTGTAAATAACACTTACCACGCATTAAAAGTGATTTTGGTCCGAAATAACAGAACTAGACATATAATAACACAAATGGGAAAAAGTAGGTGTTTTGGTGGCTTTTTTTAATTTTAGAAATCGAGCCGCTCAGTGCTGGAGCGGCAGAATGAAGAAGATATAATTTAGCAGTGTGCACAACACAGCACGATAACCTCAGTGATAACAAATTTGGTCTTGTAGGTTTTATCATTAGGGTATAATAGAAAGCAAAGATCAAGTAAAATTGGCACAAATGTATGTGGAGACCATATCAAAAAATTAATAAAAAATAAAAATATGGGAGCATTCAGCACCAATGTTACCGGTAAACTGATAGTTTGGTGACTAACGTCTAATAATTTATCACATCGACCAAATAATTATATCTTGTCAGTCATCAGTCATTGCAAGATTTGGTGGGAAATGCTGTAGCCCCTACTACTTTGTTGGGGTCGTTGTTGTACTACCAAATCTTCATTCCCTTACTTTCCAACAGCACATGAAGGCAGCATAAGCCTCGAGTTTGCGTGCATATGTGTATGTGTGTGTGTGTGTGTATGTGTGTGTGCGGGCGCGCGCGCGCTCTCTCTCTGTTTGTGAGGCAGAGAGTTGCGTGCGAAGAGCTCGACATGTCATTCAGAGGAATCCGCCACCTGAAACGCGAGGAAGTGAAGGCGACTCAATTGGGTATAAAGCATCAGCCAACATCTGCCCCGAGCAGTGCAAAGCTGATGAAAACATCAGCTCGGAGCTCGCGCAGGACCTCGCCGCTTCATTTGATTTTTCCCGTGGATTTATCATTTGGTATTGCCGGAGTCGGTGCACCCGGACAGACGCATCTCTTTTCTCCATTTAAACTGAATGTGACTCCACATCAGAGACTATACTGGAATTAACTGACAGCCAAACAGCGGCTCGGTGGGTGCTTTAATTTTGACGTTGTTTTTTAATCGGTGTCATCTTTTTATATGCATGTTGATGTATTTATGTATTTATTTAGGCCTTGTGTATTTATTTTTATCGCATGTCAAGGATGCGGCATGTCTTCTGCGCTTTTCTAAATGTGGATGCGATAAGTTGCAATATATATATTTTTTATTTTGCAACTAATGGGGTTTTTGGATTTTCCCAATACCGTAAATCTTGACACTTCGCTAATTTACACGGACTATTTTGTTCTAATCCAGATCATAATTATTTTACTTAAATTTTACGGATGCAGGCAGTTACTGCACAATTTCCCCCCATGCAATCACTTTTTATGACTTATGTGCGACAACCGGCCTGCTTACATGTTTTAATGCGCGCTCTCTCTGTCTCTCTCTCCATATGTAAAGTTAACGTCTCTCTCTCATCCGCAGCGCACCTGTTACCTCCGCGGAGCTCAGGATCATGATCCCTCCGGGAGACTGCATGTATGCGGGCAGAAAGAGGAGGAAGCCCATCCAAAAACAGTTAAGAAGCGCCGTTAAATCTGTTCAATCGATGTTTACTGACAAAAAGGAAAAAAGCTGCATCACTCATTTTGTTGATGCGGTCGGTTTGTGATGTGCAGGGGAAACTTGCTGTGAGTTGGTGTATTAAATGGTGAATTATTCTGAATCATTAGCAGTGATGAAGTGGTAGCTACATGAATCAGTGGATAAACTACAGCAGGGTATAAGCTCCAGTTGATGGGGACCACAAGGAGTACAACCACCAGTGTAAAAAATAGTATTGATTCATGTTTATTATCATGTAGCTATCAGTTGATTGCACTTATGATAGCCTGTTTTATTACTATAGCATGTTTACTACTTACTATAGCCTGTTCTATTACTATGCTCACTATAGCATACTTAATATAGCCTGTTTTATTACTATAGCATGTTTACTATAGCATGCTAAATATAGCCTGTTCTCTTACTATGCTTACTACAGCATACTTAATATAGCCTGTGCTATTATTATATTTACTTACTATTTACATGTTTTATTACTATAGCATGTTTACTATACCATGTTTTATTAAGTAACCATCACTCTGATACTACTTACTATAGCCCAATCTAGGCTTTGAATTTCTATCATAAATATTTATATTAGCCTGAAAAAAATATAAAAAGATGGGTGAGTTTATAGGTGGATTCACCCTCCACTAAATCCCTAATTATTGGCTATGGGTGAAAAGACTAACTTTAAATTTACATGTTTGTAACTTTAAGCTGACATGTTTTTAACTTTTACTTGACATGCTTCAACCCAGAGTTAAGGATTGTGTGGATGCTGTTTTCGGTGCCCTCAGTTTTTAATGCAGAGGGAAACTTTTTTTGGGCAGTCTTGTCGGCTGGTATCATAAATAGTGAATCGCTGGTTATGTAAGATCTTCAGGAGGGAAGTGGTAATTTAACAAGGCCTGTGGCATTTATAAACTTTTAATGTTTTGCTATAACTTTGCTGCTGATCTGAAGGGAAATCCTTGCCACATCACATTGATATGTGTATTTGACAGAACTGTACTGGACTTTTGAATTTATAGCCTGCTGCTTCGGCCACTGGATGACATAAAATTATATTATATTATTTCAATACTTGGAATTATTATCATTTAGTGCCTCATGCTGCAGTAATCTGCTTGTTTTATATGAGGATCGACAATGCTGGTATTTCTTCACTGGTGCTTTTGCTTCCTCATATAACTGCAGCATGTTTTTATGTTTTATTCAGTGATAAATCCAAAGCGTCTGGCACATTTGAAACCCAGACATTCATACGTATCCTCTCTATCATTTTTCAACCGTTACCGGTGGAGAATGTGATGTGATTATTGATCAGGTCATCGGATAAGATCAAGTCAGAGATAGCGAGCGTTCATGTAAGAGTCCGCCTCTCTGGAGATGAACAGAAACTCCCTCGGCCGTAGAAATCGGACTCCACCAGCACATATGCGGATCATGTTTAGTTCAGCTGGTAAAGCTCTGGTACACCACACTAAAATACACAAATCACTCTATCCCTAAGAAGCACTGTACATCCAATACCTCTAATATCAAGATCCATCGAAAGGAATTGAACCGCCACAGTGGATTTTAAGTGAATGGAGAAAGATCATACTGACGAAAACCTAGAAGTTTCATGCGAAGCTAAAAAAAAAGATCAGCTGATTTTGTGAGGACTGAAGCTCGATATGAGGGAATTACTCATACATCATTTATTGTGTCTTGGTAGGAAGTGGAAACAAATCTAACAGACTTGTCAGTGGAGGACAGACTGGTGAAGGTGGTTCATGATGAAGAAAGCACTCAATATATGAAAGAGAAATACAGTAAAGAAAGAGGGAGGAGTGCAGAGTGTAGTTTATTATGGGTGTCGGCTGGGTGTGGCAAGGCGTGGCACTCGCCATACCTCGGCCTAAGTGGCTTGTAGTTTTTATTATTATAATGGAGAGCAAAGAAGACCTGTGTGATTTAGTCTGAGTCAGCCTCAGACTTACACACTATCAGTAGCTTGGCTCATTAAACAGGTTATCCAATACTCTTGTGCTGCTGCCACTTACTGATCTAAATGAGGCGGTTCTCAATCTGGTCAGGTATTTAGTGTGAAACAGCTCATGTGATTAAGTTGGAGGTAATTTAGCTAAAAACGCTCTCGCTTTACACTTGAACGCATGACTTCTGGTGGTGTATCAAGTCTGTCTTGTGGCATGCATATAACACACACACACACACACACCCTAATTCCCATTCAACCTCATCAACTTTTCTCTCACCTGAACCCAACTCCTTCTTCTCCCTCTCCCATCCCGTCTCCGTCCCGTCCCGTCATCAGGAAGCCGTCCTCGTCCAACGAGAAAACCAACCCGTCCAAGCGGCACCGGGACCGGCTGAACGCCGAGCTGGACCGGCTGGCCAGCCTGCTGCCGTTCCCCCCGGACGTCATCTCCAAGCTGGACAAGCTGTCGGTGCTGCGCCTCGCCGTCTCCTACCTCCGCGTCAAGAGTTTCTTCCAAGGTAAAGGAGGTCGAGGGGCTGCCGTTTCCAGTGGGAGGTGGAGGGGTTGAGGGGGGTTTCTGTGTGTGTGTGTGAGTGTCCATGAGTTTGTAGGGAGTTTCTGGGTTTGGTGCTGAGTTGGGTTAGACCGATATATGGTTGATATTGGTCTTTTATTAAAAATTGGATATGGTTCAGTCAGTGTTGTCCACCTCTGATATGATGGAGTGATTCCGTATTTATTGTAGAATTGATCAATACTACACTGGTTGTCTATGGGAAGACCTTAACCTGAATTGGTTCTAATGGGACTCTTTAACCATATTCCACACAAGTAGGCATGAATATATTATTATTATCATTAATAGCAGCAGCAGTAGTTATAGTCACAAAATATAGGCACAAACTATCAGCTATTGGCAGCTGTAAAAAATGTGGTATCGGCCTTCAAAAACCCATATCGGTCTAACCTTAGTGCTGAGTTGTGTTATGAGGTGGCCAGCATTGTGGTTGGCTTATGTGTGTGTGTGTGTGTGTGTGTGTGTGATGGCCAAAGATGGTCTGAAAGGCTGATAGAGAGAGAGAGAGATCATGCCTGTTCATCCGGCTGATCATTTGTCAGTAGTTGCGTGTTACGGAGGACACCTTGCGGTATCGAGCGACAACGCTCGCTATTGCACAACAGCATCCCCCGGCTACAGACTCTCGTTGTCTGCTGAAATTGTCAGCGAGTCCACCATCACATGGCATCTTTGTCTAAAATAACAAGAGCCAAAAAAAGAAAAAAACGCAGCAAACATGCTGAGCAGCAGTAGCACTATTCGCTATGAGTCTATAATATTTATCAATACTGCTCAAATTACAAATCCAAGGAAGAATAAGATCTGATAATACATGCTTATTAAACTGAGATAATCTGTTGGAGTCCCGGAATAACCCATGAACTTTTCCTATAGGCCTCATGACTACGACTCCCCCGGGCTCCATGACATGAACTGACTCTCACTGAGGCCAACAGAGATACTGTCTGACAACACCAGGGGCCCTGGATAAACAGTACAGGGCACATTATAGGAGCTGTAGTCTTCTGTGTTGTCTGGATGCATTGTCTTCACTACGCACTTTTTTTTACCTCGGTCACACTGTTTTGCGGTTGTGGCGTCTTTTATAAAAGATGTGGCTATGCATAATACAGTATTATCCTGTGGGATCATGACATTTTAGTTCGGCCGGATAATTTAATTTTTAGCGAGTTAGCGAGGTTACTTTAAATTTGCAGAAGGCATCTGTAGCAACATCACAGTCATGACATTCGCTTGAGGTGTTCCGGACAATTAAATGGTTAGGGTTAGGGTTAGGGTCTTTTAGTCACATGTAATTAAAAGGTATATTGACGCACTCGTTTTCCCACCCTCCCTCCATCTGCCGACTCCTTCCCGTCTTCTCCTCGCGTCCCCTCAGAGCGCTCAAATATTCATGGCCTGCCTCAGAAAGCATTTTGCTGCCGGTGGCCTCGGCGGCTGCCATGTCAAAACAGAAGCGGCAGGCACAGCTGGATGTGACAGCGCTCAAGACAAGAGCTACCTCTTTTTTTTTCTTCCTTTCCTCTCCTCGTCAGGGAAAAAAACCAACCTGCTAAAATGCAAGGAGGACGAGGGAGGGAGGGCAAACAGAAGCAGCGGAGGGGTCTTCTGGGGCTCATTGGCTTCCGAGTGCTGGGACTTGAAAGAAAATCCTCATCGGAAGCGGTTTCTCGGAGCAATCGGGCTCAGACGATCAAAAACTAGTCAAAAACTAGAGAGCTGCACTACTGTGAAGTGTTGAGCTTCAGTTAGAACCTAAAGTTCAAGCAACATGTGGTTACAACAGACGTAAAGAGAGACGCAAAGGCAGCAAACAGTGACATCAATGACATTGTAAGTGCTCTACTAGAAATGTATGTACATAAGTTCAAACCACAGGTGGCTCTTACAGTTCCAGGTAATATATATCACCATTCACTTCCAAATTTCCAGAGTTGCACCAGCCTAAAGTTTCTCTGTCATCCCTCCTTTGACACATGCCGCTGTCCTCTCCCAACCTTTCCTCCTCTGATCCTTTGCAGCGTCTCAATATCCTTAATCTGCCTCATCCGCTGCCTCGGTTTGGCATGGCATCCAACGACGGGCACCCTGGCGGCTGGGTTCACGCGAGTTTACAAGCACACACACACGCCCAACCCCCTCTTCGCTTTAGCCCGAACGCTCATTAGCTTAGGCATCACGCAAAGTTGCGGTACAGGTGCTAATCGGACTTGTTAAAGGTGCCTTTCCTGGATAAGGGATCACGCACCACTGGGATCGGTACCGAGCGCGAGCTGCAAAGGGCCTTGATGGAAAGTGGAGAAGGTTCAGTCAGTGTAAAGTGCACTCAAAGGTGTTGAAAGGTGTGTTGAAACTGCTGAAAGAGAGTGGTGGTATTGGCTGTTTATTCTGTCTGGCAGTGGAAGAGCTCCCTGTCATCTGAACTCATGCACGCATCTCTCTTGGCTCACCTGTTATGGTGACACTAAGTTTTAAACCAGTCACATTGAGGGATGAATGTATCTGGAGCTATTTAAAACCCTTACTTTCTGAACTCTTTGAATGTCCCTGGATGTCGAGGCCTCTGCTGTTCTCAGTGCCTTTCCTGGCTGCCGTGGGTCTCTGGAGCCTGTTGTTATCTGCGGCAGTAGTGACCAGCTTAGCTGTCTTTTGATGCTACTCTAATGAGATTAATGAGAGTGGAACAGGAGGGATTTGCTCCTCCATACGCTCTCCACCCTCTGCCCTCCCTCTACTTGGCAATTGTTTCTCAGAGTTGCAGTTTTTTTCCACTGATATTTGAACAGGGAGTGCAGCCAAAGCTTTTCCAGATAAATCTAAGATGAGCAATAAGGACATTTCCCCTTCCTTCCTGTGGTTTGGAGTGATATCGCAATCTTCTCTTTTCCTTCAAAATGTGTGAGTCATTCACTGAAAACATGAAACCTGCAAACTTAGTTTCATTTGCTTTTCTAAACAGAAGCACGCAGCTTTACAGAGCGAGTATGAAGGCTTTTCCACACATATTGATGCAGTTCTCCTACCAGTCCACTAGGGGGACTGTGTGAAGACCTATAGCCGGGATGCTGTTGAATCCTGACTGAACTGAATCCTACATTCACTTGTCACCATGAACGGCTACGGCTGTGATTTGGCTGGACAGGGTGGACTCTAGATCTTGGCCAAGAGGACATAAGGTCGAACAAGCCTTTGTTTTGGTCTTTCAGAAACATTTTATTTATTCTCTCTCACTGGAACAGAGGTGAACTCAATAGGACAGTTAGGGGAAACCCAAGTACAGCCTGTTAGCAGGTGGTTTTTGGAGGCTCCAGGAGACTCTGTTGCGTGAGAGCACAAGGGTGGAGCACAGCGAACAGTGTGTACATTATGTGCTGTATGCAAATAACGCCTCCAGGCTGTGTATATGTGTCTGCATGTGCGTATGTGTATGTGTAAATAAACAGCGTCATCAGATAGAGATCCACTTCTCGTCTTAGTTTCCCTCGATCATCATATTCCATGAGATTCAACCTTGGCGCGATTCTTGACCGTCTCTTTGCTGTGTTTATGGGTAGGATGAGACGGATGACCTGAAGTGACTTTCTATATCAGTTTCTATACCACCCCTACCCACAACACACACACACACACACACACACACACACAAAATGAAGCAGTGCCTACTCACCTCTGTTATTTTTCCTTTTCGAGCGATTTTATTTGAATAATTATTAGAAGATGCCTAGAGGATGCAAATATCCATTACTGCACGAAAAAAGAGAATTCATCACAAGGATGATAGACATGAAAATACATTTGGATATAAGAAATATAATTATTCAGTTTCCAGGTTTTTTGTATGGCAACAGTTGAACTTGTATGAAGTGTTGATTTAGACGAGTTGAACTTATATGAAAAGTGTTAATTAAATGTTGAATTAAAAGAGGTGATGTGTGAAATGCTGGGTGGCATTTGAACTCTGAAGTTGCGTATGAGCGGGACTCATCATCGATCACATTCAGTCCTTCTCTAGCCTTGGAAACACACACACACACACACACACAGTGGGCATACAATAGGATCCTTGTATAGTTCCCAGCCTTTATGTTAGGAAGCTGTAAAGCATCAAAGCCCATTTCCTCTCAGTGCTCTCAGTGGTCAGACATTTTTTTTTATTTTAGGCTACTTATTTTTTTATTTTCCACTGAACAGCCCCAGTGGTTAGACCTCTGACCTATATTGTACATCAACCGTATAGAAAAGCAAATGCCTGAACCTTAGCGAACGCCTGCAGACTTGTAACTTCAGAGTGCGCATGCTGTTCACTGCTTGGTCATCCTTTCTTTGTGAGTCCAGAGGGACGAACCAAACCCCCCCCAAAAATCTAAATCATCACTTCATAGCCTATAGGCTGTTTGGAACTGTTTGTCTGTCTGTAGTTGTTTATTTCGCTTTTATTTTAGGTCAGGGTTTCTATATTTTCAGCACTTTCAGGCATATGCGCGAGCGTGTCTGCCCGTGTGTGTGTGTGTGTGTGTGTGTGTGTTGACAGTCAGCGGGCTGTAATTCCCTCCTCTTCCATGTTAGGTCTCTGCCCTCGCTGTAATTGCTGAGCTCGTTAAATATTTACCCTAAGGATTAACTATCCCTCCTCCTTTGTCTTTCTGCCTCGATTGCCTTTATTTCTCCTCCTCCACCCCTGCGTATGTCTGTTTTTATGAGTGTGTGTGTGTGTGTGTGTGTGTGCGTTTCACTGCTTTTTATCTCATTGTTCGAGAATTCGCTTTGTATGTGAAATTCAATCAGCTTATAGTCAGAGTTTAGGAGGGATCAGGTAATTAGAGGGAAATCTTAAAGGGGATATACTGCGTCTTTAGTATGGTTGAAGCATTCCTTTAAGTAATGAGTCTGTTAATGCTAAGAGGCTGACATTAGGTTGCTTTTTCTGTCATAAGGATATTGAAATGGCATAAATTCATATCTTGTGAAGAAGTTGATGACTTGTATTCATCACTTTGACTCAAAACATGAATCAGAAAATTGCAAGATATGTTGTGTTACAAGGAAATGTGACATGAGATGCTTGTTAGTGTCTGCAGCTTCACTCATTTCTTCATTCCTTCTCTTTTCTTGTCCTTTTTCCACTCTTGCTCTTCTGCGTATTGGACTGTTATGAATGCTGATGGGGTCTAGCTGTTTCATGGTGTGTGTGTGCGTGTGTGTGTGTGTGTGTCTGTGTGCGTGTGTGTGTGCAGAGGGCAGAGGAGAATGGAAGTCAACAGGGCTTGTGATGAGAATCAGATTGGGTTTTTTTTTTTAGGTTGAGGACCCGGAGCTCTGATAATAAAGCACATGGATCCAATAGATGCTAATGCATAGCTAGGGTTCCTATCAATGAGGCTTTGCACCGCCATAGGCTTGATATCAGCTGATGTAATTCATGCTAATGCATTATCATCAGCCGCTGGCATGATATGTTTCACAGTAAATTTATTTATACCGGCGCTCCTTTCATTGGACTGGTTTGCGTGCAAAGCGGTCACAACCTTATGAGTCTGAGTCCAGCTTGTGGCCGCTGCTGTGTGTTTTCTTGTCTCACCCACACTCCCTGTCAGTCTGTGTCTCTCTGATAAAGCAGAAACTGCAAACAGAGAACAAAAAAAAAAGAAGTTTGTCAGTTCAGTCCCCAGAACAGCTGGGAAAATGTGAATGAGCAACACTCTCCCCTCCCTTTGAGCCTTTGAGCAAGGCATTTAAAGTCACAATGCAACTGCATTTTGAGAGCATGTTGCCTCCTTAATGTGATGTATTTCCTGATGAAACAGGATATTGGGGCGGAGAGAGGGATCATTCAAAAGTGTAAACCAATGGGAGATCAGTTTTATTTGATGCAAGGGGTGGAGGGGCGGATTGTTCAAAAATCTGTGATGTTTAATGGTTGGAATCTACATGATGAAGTCACCATGTAAGATTTTTTATTTCTTATTTCTTATTTCCAAGTAATAAGATTTTGATATAAAAAAAATAAATTTAAGTAAAATTTCTGTCTTTTGTTTTGGTATAAAATGTCAAATAGGTGTATGGTACCAGTTAGAATGAGCTAAAAAGGCAAAAAAGTCATTTTACATTTCAGTGTGACTTTAACTCCCAGCAGCTCAGTGTCTAACAGTAGAAGACTGTGGTTTTACTCGGCAGCTCCAGGTGTGAATGTGTGTGAAGCAGGGTGTTAACTGAAAAGAGCATGGCACCGAATTGATTTTTCCTGGATAAAAAAGTTAAAAAACCCTGATAGCTAGGATGTGTTATGTACGTGTGTTGTGTTTGTCTGTCCTGGTGTGTAGTGTGTGTGTGTGTGTGTGTGCTGGCCTTGGTGGCTATTTTGACTGTGGGTGCTGCGGTCGTCTGATGAGGTGCGACGGAGCCTTATTTTGACGGCGTCTGTCACCGTCTCCGGTCTCGACCCTCGTGGCCCGGCAATCCGATTCCCCATCGCTCCTTTGGGCGCAAATGGCGCTGGAGATAATCCATATGTATGTCTCGTGTCCCCCTTTCCGTCTCTCTCCCTCATCATCACCCGTGGGAGCGCTAGGAAGGAATGTATCCTTCAGCTCTATCGGCGTGTATCCCTTACCCTCGCTGCTCCTCCGCTCTCATTATCGCCTCACGGGAATTGGTTTAGCGGAGCTTTCTACGCATCCCCTCTCTTCTTTTTCTCTTTTTTTCCCTCTACCACTCCCCCACACTATAGTAATACATCTTAACATATATCTTAACAAGCCATTTAATCTGGTATTGAGTCTTAGAATTTTTTTTTTCTTACAATAATGGACAATTTCGCTTGTTTCCAATGCTTGTGGAGCGATCTGCCTTATTGTACCTTGTTTCAAGACTCAGACGAGTAAAACTGCATTGGAAACAAGTGAAATCATCCCACCCTCATTGGCTTTTGGCATTTATATTTTCCCTCTTTTACCCCGTCAAGGTGTTTCTGTAGCCTACTTGCTGTCTCGGAGCCCCACATATCAGATATCATGGTTAATTGAGCACAAGCCGAGGCACGTTCCTTCAAGTGCTTCTGTCTGCAAGCATTTAGCAGCGGCTTTTCAACCAAACTGACAGCTCTGAGACCGAATTTGTGTCTGTCTCTTCCTACCATGTGGAACATTGTATGTTTGTATGTTGGCTATGTGTGTATATGAGTGTGCGTGTCTACCTATCTATCTGTCTTCCTCTCTCTATGTCCCTGTCTCTGCTCATTGGAGAATTGGCTGTGCACAAATAGCCTAATGTCTAAATATAGAACTGGACAAGGAATAGACAGATACCTGTAAAAGAATGCTGTGCTGTGGGTGTTGCTCACTTCAGTTACTGTGTTTATTGTGACACAGTAAACTGTCTTGTCTTTAGCCCAAAACACCCAATAAGTAGGCTATTGGTTTTTGGCTTTGATAGCTACCTAACTAGCTAGCAGGCTAATTTCGCAAAGCAACCAATGCTAATGTTATGTGACTACTAGGCACTACTAATGCTAGCCTCTAGATACGTTAGCTAGTGCGCAAATCAGTTAATAATAGCAACAGTGTTAATAACAGTGTTAATAAGAAGATAGTGACAGTTAGCTGACCAGTTAGCTAGCTAGTAACTTTATCTTCCTGTATCAAGTTGTACCTTCAGAAACACAGTCAACTGTTCACAGCTATTGTTGCCCAAGAGCTGAACCTCCAATATGGCCGCCAGAGAGTGAGTTTCATCACCTGAAAGCCCTCCCTTGCACGGGAACATCAGGCATGTGAAGGAATCGTTTTTGAACGCTTAGCTCAAGCTGATGACTGACCTTCCAGTGAGATGATAACCAATATGATATATATATCCAGCAGATTATGTTTGAGTATCTAAAATACCCCTTGGGCAGGGTAAGGCTGCACAAGGAGAGGAGGAGAGAGCCAGAAATAGATATCTGGAAGAAGTCTACAGAAGACTACACTTGAGTCACTGAAATCAGTCGCTCATTTTCAGAGTGTCACCTAAATGGCTAAAAAAAAGAGAGATCTTGACAGAATTGACACATGTATTCACACTCACGTCCTAGATTGAACACACGCACGCACACACAGTCAGACACACTCCCATTTGCCTATTTTTTTTGTTTTGTGCCTGTATTGCATGTTCACTTCCCCCTTTGTTTATTAGATTGGGCTTGCGGACAATAGTCACAACAGTCATGCATTGATCATTATAAATGAAACAAGGACGCCAGGTCACAGTATGGCCACGGGCTAATTTTGTTGTTTTTTAATGAAGTTGATGGAATGTCTTTTCCTACATCAACAGCAGCCCTCACCCTTTACAAAGACACACATTCTCATTCATATTTTCACTAATTCATAAACCCAACATTCAACTGGCTGCAGTGAGATCCTCCATGTCGGCTCTCATTCTTCTAATCTAAATGACTACAGCACTATGCCGCTTTGCTTTCAGAAAATGATCTGCTGTGAAAATCATCAGTTCCTTATATGTCATATCAGCCCATAACACCACCATTCAAAAAAATCGCAGATATAAATGTCTGTGGTGTAAATGTATCCATGTCTGAGTCAAGTGTGTTTACAAGTGTGTGTCTGGAAGTTCTCTATTAGAGCCCCGCCTTCCCTCATAGCTGTCAATCCAGTCAGAGTGTTGACGGGGTATGAGGACACACACACACAAACACACACAGGCACACACACACACACAAAGCCAAGCCCAGTAACCTAAACTGCAGCTTACAAATATGCAAACATGCACACAACAATGTTTGGGGTCTGCAGGATGTATCTGCATCGCTCATGTAAGCCACAGTGTCTATATGTGTGTTGTCTGGCTCGAAATGCTGGATGAGCTGTAATAAAAAAGGGGAAGAGAAAGGCCACAGAGCCCACAGACTCACGCCAGGCTTACGTCAGCCGCTCGTGACGTCAACCAGCAGACAGGAGACGGTTTTGTAACTGACCCGACTATCACGCTACGGAGGGAAGAGGGAACAAGACAAAACAATCTGTCTGGATCCTTATTCTCTCATCTACAAATTTGAGAGAATTTCATAGGTGTAAACCGTCTCTTCCTGGCTCATAAGAGGACATTTGGGTTCATCCTTGTCATGTCAAACCTGCAGCCAGTTCAAATCTATTATCTTAAGTAGGAAAAATCTAGTCAATACGAGTCCAGACCATTCGATTTCCCAAAGAGGGAAGTGCTGCAACATTGTTTCTGAATGGAGTCTTTGCTCAAGGGTGAAAATGTGCATCAGGTCACATTATGGACGGAACTCGACTAAACTCCCAGTGACCCAACACTGTCCCGTCCCTAACCCCGTCCACTCTGCAACCCTTAGTCAGACGAGCCAGTAGGGCAGAGGCCATGATAAACCAGCAAGCCACTCGGGCTAGAAATGAACTTAGAAAGGTTTTGCACTAGAGAGGCCAAGTTGTGGTCAATTGACTGCTGTGTTGGATTTTAGAAATGAAATATCTCAGCTTTCAAAACGTCCCTCCGCGATTTTTCCTGGATGCGCTCTCTGTACAAACCAGTGTTTTTAGAATCTCTAAATCATGCAAGAGTATAGTCGTTTTAACAATTATTGACAGCTTGTTGGCTTTCTCTTAGACCTCGAAAAGCCATTGAAATTTGTCATGTTAAGTATCTGCAGACCCATGCATATCTTTGCTCTAGACCTAAGATTCGTTCGCCCATTCATTTATTTATTCATACATTTTCTTACCCCACTTATTCCTATTATTCCTGGAGCCTATCCCAGCATGCATTGGGCGGAAGGCAGAGAAACACCCTGGACTAGTCCATCACAGTAAACCCAAGGATCCTTTCTGAGTAATTTTCTGAGTAATTGGAGAGATTTCTTGACCGCAGCCTGATGAGGCACTTGTTGAAATTTTGTTCCAGCCCATCCTCATGTTGATGCAATTAAGACTGGCAACAAACAAAGGCTTGTGGGTTTGACCTTTGGGAGTGGCATGCCACTGGGTTTCTCTGTGAATAGTGACATCTACCTTCTTTGAAGTAAACCCCCAAATCTGCTGAAGGTCAAACCCATTGACCTTTTCATACGCCCTCGTCGTTCCACCCAGTCACGGTGTCAGAGGACAAAGAGTCGGCCAATAGGATCGTCGCTGTCAGTTAAACTTCCCGGTTAATTAGTATCAACTTGAACAGTCGTGACTCCGTGCTAAAATGCTGATTTCTTGGTGCCTTCGGTGTAGTGGACGGTTGCACATTTTAGTCCCGCGGCACGCAATGCACCAAAGCCCGAGGGAAGCAAGGACTTCAACCCATCAGCCCATCATATCAGTTGAATGTCATGTGTCAAAACAAGCCTGAAGATGGATACAAGCTGACTGGTCATCGCTGTTCCGGTGTCGGTGGCACAGAATCCGTAGTTTACCCCGAGCTTTACATTACAGGATTACAAGATCTGCACGCAAAAGACACTATATATGTATGGTAAATTTCTCTGAAACGTCAAGAAAGTGGACAAAAGTGTCGTTCGAGATTTCATATCCCAGACTAACCAGAACTGTCCCACCAGCAGGTCATTAGATCATTTGATGAACCTTCTTATCTTGACCCATTAGGATTAGATCAATACACATCACTAAACCCATATAAGTTTTGGTGATGTGTATTGATAAAGAGCATCCAGGGAGATAATGCATCGTAACATCCCATTCTGTCGGTGTGTGAGAGTGTGTGCTGGTGAGGCAGAGAAAATGACCTCATGATTATCAACCTCAAACAGGGGTACAGATTCACCCTGTCACCTCAATTTCTCTCCACTCTCCTTTATTAACCTGCCTTCCTCCCTTCTTTCTTTCTTTCTTTCTTTCTTTCTGTCTGTCTTACTTGTTCTCCTCTTGACTGTGTGACTAAGGTTCCTTTGTCTCCATCTCTCTCTCTCTCTCTCTCTCGCTCTGTCTCTCCGTCTCTCCTTCGTTCCCCTATGGGGTTCTGCCCCTGTGTGTTTCACTGACCCCTGTGAAAGAAAATCACCTCTCATCTGCTTGTGCTCCATGAAGAGTGCGTGATCAGCCTAAATGCCAGTGCTCAGGCTTTTCTCCTTCCTCTTTACTCGGCATGCAACGTCTGTAATCCCGTGCCACGGGTTCTATATACAAAGGTAGATGTATGGCCGCTTAATCCATCTCCTGTGTAAATGTTAATGTGTTTTCGCTGTCATGGCTAACCTAATGCCAATGCTCAGGGGTTTATCATTCCTTTGCTTTATTTTGACATGCGATTACTGTAATTGTACGTTCTGAGTAGGGTTAGACCGATAGGGGTTTTGGAACACCGAGAGAGATAGATACTGATATTAATACCAATACTGATTCTTTGGATTAAAGCTGGCGATACTGGACATTTTGTGTAGATATTGTCTTTAACTCTGGCCATTTTCGTGCCAAAATAAATCTCATAATTGCAAGTTTTCACTGTTTCCCTCAGAAATGTATTGTTGTCAGGATGGAAAAGCCTCTGAAACAGCATTTAGACCATCATCGGACACTAAAACTCTCCATTGAAAGCCATTCTAATGAAATTCATTTATGGGTCAGCAGCTCCTTAAAGCAGGGTGAGGCAGGTTTCACTGCAGGTTTTACAGACTGACACCCTGAAGCTGCTGAGTAAAATCAGCTCAATCATCTCCATCATATCAGAAATGGACGACACTGATTCTCTGCTACCCAATAAGCTATTGCTATCCACTTTTACTATGCAAAAGCCTGATATTGACCCAATGTATTGGCAAACCAGTATATCAGTCTATGCACACTGGTTGATGTAAATGTTAATGCCTTCCTTCTGTTGCAAGTAGCGTAACGTTGTGACCCGCCCAATGATTCCATGCTAAACTGCACATTAGTTGCATGTCGTCTCACTCTCCCACCCACTTGCATGTGTCTTTGCCCCCTCTACAATAATCTGCCACACAATAGCTGTGCGACAGGCCAGCCATGCTAATCCCTTGTATGTGTCGAGAGCGGTGAATGGGGAAGCCGCCGTATGCGTTTAGGATCCTCACAGCTAACTCATTAGTTGCTTGAATCAAAGGCATGACACTGGCTTTGTCCCCGCCTGGCCTCTCGTGCCACGGACACTGAACTCGCCTGAGTGGACTTGTTCCAACAAAGCCCAGGGGCCAGCGGAGCCCCCCGGGATCACAAAAGGCCATAAGTGAATTACTCAAATCAGTGCCGAGGGGGGCCCCCCGTTAGACGCTAACTGTAACAGCTAGTGGCGGCCGAGCGGCGACGGGAGGTGTGCGTGTATGTGTGTGAACGGACAAGTCCAGTGTGTATGTTTGAGTTTGAGCGAGTGTGAATAGACAGCCAGGACTCATGCAGAGGGAGCAGAAGCCTTTGTTGGCCCAACACTATTGTTGGAAGCTGTCTTGTGTAATTACTGTCACGGCTACCGCCTAGCGCGCTGCTTCGCCCGGGCGAGGGGAGCAGAGAGGAGGAAGGAGGGAGGCGAGAGCACCGAAACCCCTGGAGTTTAGACTGATAATTATATTATGGTAGCGCTTTTAGCACGCAGCCGCGCTACGAACGCGGTGACAAATCCTAGCTGTCATCGCACAGGGTCGTTTGTAATATCTTGACGTGTGGAATTCAATTAGAAATCTCACATGCTGCTCTGAAGAAAAGTGTATGAGCTCATCATCCTGCTAAGTATGCAAACTGTAGTTAATCTTCAGTTATTGAACTGTTATTTGACTTGCAGACAAATTTAATATTACAAACATTTGTTGTACCATGGGTTAGCAGTGTGGTTGTGCTATTTTTAAAAGTACGCCACTCCAGCCCTGCTCAACCCCCCACTACACCCCTCCTGGGTTAGATTTAACAATTTCACATTTCCAATTTATTTTCATCCCCCCACACAACAAACAAATAGACTTTGTTGATCTCCGTGCAAACATACAATATGGCTTACAGATTTAGTACTGCCCAAAGCCACATGTTGAAAGCCCATTTGATAACTCATTAAGCCTTGGAAAAGACATTTTTTTTTTTTTTTTGTGGCATGTGAGCACTTCTGCACGAAAACAGCTTCCTGAGTTTAGGCAAAGTCTTGTGGCTGTTTATTGTGGGTTCGCTGAATTTTCAGAAAACTGAATCCATTTGCAAAATGCTGGAATATATTTGACCAAAGAAAAAGTTCTGCATGTGATTTAAGAAAAAAGAATAAATAATGTTTTCAAGTTTAGTTTCAGACCTCTTAATCAGGCCTGGGTTGGAATTTGATGTTGTATGACGCTGTAAATAAAAATGAACAAATCAATGGTAGCCTTGCACTTGTCATAGGTGGATAGGTTTGGACCATTAATCAGTCTTCTTCATTGTCAAGCTTGTTTGCATGGATCAGAGACTTTGCACATGGTCGGGCCACAATGGACCGATTGATGACACGACACAGATCGACTCCCCTGAACCCAGCGTTGGCCGCCATCCTGGCTCGAACCGCCACCGGTTTCCTCCCATTGAACACCCAAGGCCTATTAGCTGCAGCGCGACCAATTTAAAATGGCCGAACTCATAAAAGGCTCACTGGTGTCAGTAATGCGATCTGTTGATGGCTAAACTGAGCGGACGGAGAGCCTATTCACAGTGGCTGATGAATGAACTCAGTGACACCGGCCGCTCTGGCACGACACAGGGCAAAGCCTCGCCGCGGCAAACCACCGGCCGCTAGACCGTCCATGTGAAAGGAAGTAATCAACGAGAAAGTGACGACTCAATTTGGCAAAGTGCTGCGCTGCGCAGTCACACAACACTGTACCCAATTTCTGACTGTGCACCGTTGTCTGACATCAATTTCGCTTCGAGCTGTTCCTAAGACGCTTTCAGGTTTATGCTCAAACTCTCACAGGGCTTAACTGTGCTGGCAAAACAAAGGACACTGAATGCACAAAATATTAGGGACATCTTCCTGATATTGAGTTGCAGCCTCTTTCTCACAATCTCAATTGTCTCAAAGCTTCAAAATCCTTCTCTAACTCGTCTGCTTCTCTTTATCTCCATC
This sequence comes from Centroberyx gerrardi, assembly GCF_048128805.1. Classification (NCBI taxonomy): domain Eukaryota; kingdom Metazoa; phylum Chordata; class Actinopteri; order Beryciformes; family Berycidae; genus Centroberyx; species Centroberyx gerrardi. The sequence goes on along the minus strand of NC_136018.1, from coordinate 19,532,722 downwards.
TCCTCCTTTGTGATTGGTATACATTTAATAAGGGAAATCAATAAGGGATAATGGCTTATACCTGGATTCACCTCATCAGTCTTCATGAAAAGAGTAAGTGTCCCAAATATTTTGTACATTCAATGTGTGAAATACCAACGCTGAGCTGCCACCAAATGATGGAATGAATGGAAATGAATTGAAACCACTAGTACCACTATGTACATGCCTTCAGGTTGTGCCTGTACGCTGGGCACTTGAGCGTACTGTACATTGGGCCATTTGTTTCGTCTGTCACTTCCATCTGTCTTAATTGAAGCGCGGCTCGGTGTGCAGCGGCGGGCCGGGCCCCAGCGGCCTGCTGTTGTCCGCTAATGTAAATCGATATGTTTCCATGCGGTTGGAAAGATCGCTAACCAAAGGTGGCATATGACCCGATACAGCTCGATACGCTAACTCCCGTCAGCCAGATGAGGTCCTCTTTCATCAGCATTTGATATGGGAAAACGGGAGTGGGGTAAGGCGCCCCGGTAAAAATAGTCCCTCAGATCGTGTCATATGAAGTTGGGGTTATTTGGGGAAGCTTTGGGGGTTCTTAGTTTTCAGTCTCTGATCAAGTTCGGGTTTGAGATCAATGTGAACTCCACATCCAGATCTCGCTGATACGAACCCAAAATATCTTTCCCCTAAAAAAGCTGTGTACCTCAGTGAGAAAAGAAGCCTGGTAAGGGCTAATTAAAGAGGACGTGTGAACGTGACGTCAGAGGGTGTTTAAAAGGGTTTGTGTGTTTTTTTTTATTGGCTGGCAGGCCTTTTGCTGCACTCTGCACACCCAAAAGCAGTCTGAACTCTGGGTGAACTCCTTGCTCTCTCCCAAATTATGATCGAATGAGTGAACCTGACAAAATATTTTTGGGGCGGAGAGAGGCGCGAGCAGAGGGTCCGACGAGAGGGAGAGAGGGTAAAGACGACGCTCCCTTGTCACACACACACACACACACACACACACACACACACACACACATGTTCCTGAGCACCCCAAAGAAATAGAAAGTCAAGCCAAACATCAGTTAAACAGTAGCAGGATCATATCTGACTGACAGCGTCCAGGCACATTATTAAACAGGAACAGCTCTGGAGGGGGAAATGTCTCACCCAGCCAGCCAGTCAGGACAGTGAGAGTTTGTGTGTGTGTGTGGGGGGGGAATGAATGCCCCAGTTCTTCCCAGAGAGAGAGAGAGAGAGAGAAAGCCCAGTTGCGTGACTAGTCCTTGGCTCGGCCCTCCAGCCCCCCAGGCGTTATTTGTTAGCCAGCAGAAAGGAAGGTATGTCTTAAGTGTTCAACAGTAAACAGAACAGCGACGGGGCCCTAATGCTTGCTGGGATTTAGCCGGGATGTGTGTGTGCGTGCGTGTGTGTGTGAGTGTGTGTGAGTGTGCGCTGCAAAAAGTGACAGGGTTCGCAAGGGGTTTTATCTTGTATCCAGACTTATCAACCTCACTAGACATTTCATCACACCGGTGATGTTAGTAAAAAAAAAACTCCAGTGAGGGATGACGATCCTGCACACACACACACACACAGACACACAGACACACAGACACACACACATGCACTGCAAAAAATAAGCAAGGGATTTTATTTTACCTACATCAACCTCACCTCAGGATATTTTTAGTCAAATTATCTTACTGCATTGGCAGATCATTTTGCAAATTTCAATAAATTATTGCGAAAAAAGGAATTAAATCTTAACACAATACACTTGTTTTTGGACAATTTTGTTTAAGGCAAATGTCTTGAAACAAGTTACATTGTCCAGAAAATTGGTTAAATTTCTTGAAACCAGCTAAATTTTTGCTAAAAATACCCTGGAATAAGCTTGATAAGTCTGGATACAAAATAAAATCCCTTGCCAAACTACTCATTTTTTGCAGTGCGTGTGTGTGTTTGTGTGTGTGTGCGTGTGTGTGCGTGTGTGTGTGTGTGTGTGCGTGTGTGCGCCCGCAGGATCATTGGCCCCCACTGGAGTTTTTTTACTGACATCACCGGCGCTAAAGGCCCGCTGGGGGAGTTCATGTTAAAAGCTCTCTGAGGCTTTCTGAGTGGCTTAAACTGTAGTTTCAGCCGAAAAGAGAAGAGAAGAGAAAAGAGAAAAGGATGTAGTGAGTGAATAATGGAGGAGAAGAATGCTATTTTTAAAAAGTTTTGTTGCGGTCCTTTCTGCTTTTCTCATGAGATGAGCTGCAGTTGTTTTTGTCTGTTCATGACATTCTTGTGATGTAAGGCGCTGGAGACCCGGTGTTGAAAATCAGCTCATTCCCCCACATGGGAAGTATCTTTACTATATAGAAATGTAAACCATGATGCCAGTCTACAGCCACAGTCCATTCGTTTAAAGGCAAACATATGAGTTACATTTACAGAATAATGGCACTGATAAATACATTTGAACAGTCTAAATTGGTTTGTTTTCATGTTTTTTCTGCATTTTACAAACTGTCATTACTGCTGTCTGTCATTAATTTAGCTGGAAATGAGCTAATATGACCTAATGAATAAAAATAAAAAAAATTGGGTGAATCTACAGTGTCTCAATTAGTGGGGATGGGATGCTCTTCTTTGTTGCAGCCCCATTTTGTGAATTAGGCTGATAAGACAGGTGTATTTTTGCCTAAAAGCTTTGATAAAAGGCCAGTATACCCATATATTGGTGTAACCCTGCAGTCCTTGACACTGACAACTCTGAGCGAAGTGTCCCACCGTCCTGTCCCGTCCCGTCCCGCGTGGATCACTTGTCTGTCATTGAGGCTCCTTTGTGTTTCGTGACCTTATTAGAAATCGAGCCGCAGGCGCAGAGCCTCCGGACCTTTCAGGAACGAACGGAGCGGCGATCTAATGACTTATTCATCGGGCACAATGGCACGAACTCTTAAAGACGGTGCATGACAGCGAGCGAGGGGCTGAGTCATATCATAATATCATGCGTGACGCGGTGAGAGCTCGAGGTTTCAGGCCGGTGTGGGAAACGAGGGAAAGGAGCCTGGAACGCTTGCTGGCTTCTAAAGGTAAAGACTGTGAAAAAGCGCGATCATGTGGAAGAAAAGAGAGAGCCATGGTACTTCAAAAAGCCTTTATTCGCAGTTAAGTTGATTTACATTCATCAAGTTGATCCCTAACTTAGTTAATGCAGACTGGAGCTGGAGAAAAAGGATGAGGAAAGGACGAAGAAGAGGAGGGGAGCAAGTGAAAAGGAGGAAACGTAGTCAACAATGAAGATGTTAGGTAGAAAAAGAAGAAAGAAAGTGAGGAAGAAAGAGAAAGGAGAGGAGGGGAAGAAGGAGGAAGAGGGGCAGACTGAGAGAAAACAAGGAAAGTGTTGGAGAAAAGAGAGAAAGCGGCAGAGAGAGGTGGTGAGGAGAAGAGAAGTGTCGGGCTCCGTTTCTGTCCCTGAGGATCCTGTTTAAATTGGCATGTTGCAGAGCGAACACTGTTAGACTGAATTTAAACAGCTGCCGGGTTCACCCACACACACACACACACACACCGGGGCCCTCCCCTGGCCTAAGTTTGCGTGCGGAGCCGGGAAATTCTCCATGCTAATGTGCCAGGGTTTGTTTTCATCATCAGATTGCAAATGTTTTAAATATGCATCACACTCACACACACACACACACACACACACACACACACACACACACTTATCCAGTTGGGGCATTGACAGTCTAATCCTTGTTTTCATGCAGTGTCATCTGTCAAATATAGCGCTGCTTCATTTTGTTAGAAGTGGCTTCCACCCATGTTTATTTTTCATACACCACTCCCATAATTTTTCAATCACATTTGATTTCTAATGAAGGATTTCTCGACTTATAATAGATCTCAGTGCTTTCCCTGGCTGGCGTCTCCAGACGAACACATGCGAGGGCTTTTCAGTCGGCCCGATGCCGGGATAACGCTTAGCTCCAGTTCACGGGAGATTAAAGGGAGAAATGAGTGGCGTGTTGGCATGTGCGTATGTTGACTGTATTAACTAGCCAGTTATCTCAACGGCTGGTGGAAAAAGATTTTTCATCTCAAGCCCTGTCAGCTAAAAACACAAGTGGCTGGACGATGAGTCAAAGAATGCGCTGCGAGAGATATCCGTGTTAACAAGTCATTAAGTCTTCAAATCTGGTTTTCCTAAAAACAAGCAAAGCAATCTGCTGATGGGATAATTCATCTCTTTCCAAAGTGGTTTCACCTGCTTCGAGAATTGTCAAGTGAAAAGACTGTAAGACTCAATATTAGACTAAATGACTTAAGACAGATATTTTTTGCAGCGTTATTTGACAGTGCAAATTTGGTGAAATTGTCATTCTGTAGTGAAAAACCAGTGTAGAAATAGCACCAAAATGAGAGTTGGACGACTACTTTTTGAAATCAGGACCTGAATCTTTCTGATATCAGTTCAAAACAGTTTGCAGAGCAGTTTTAATATGAATTTCTGCCGTGCCTTGGCCATCTCCTGCACATCGCTGCCCATGAAATGCTTGCTGGGAGGCTCGATTTGATTTCCGAGGGTTAAACCCCGGCTTAAAGTCGTGGATAACCCAGTTTGGAATGAGTTTGCCCAGGGTCAAGAGAGCCAAGTTAACCTTGGGTCAACATGTCAGCTATCACCTCAAAAGTCATTTTTTTCTCTATTACTTATTACTCCCTGGGAGCAGTAATTCATCCCAGTACTTGTTATACAACTTTTCCATTACACCCCCCCAAAAATCATCCTTTCTACCTTTTAATCCTAATGTTCCCTCTCCTGCGAATGATCAGGAAAACCACACAGCGCTGACATGCAACGTTCTTGTCATCCTTTTTTAGTGAAAACACTTCCACCCAGTAGAACGTCAACTTCATTTTTTTCACCGAGGGATGATCATAGTTTCCGGATGATTCAAATTCAATCTAATTCTTAGAGGGGGTCATAACAAAAGATTGGTAGCTGGAATAAAATGACTGGAATTGAAACGGCGATTCGTCCAGCCCCTACCATGAGTAATATGAGGGTAAACAAGAGATTGCTGGAGACTCCTTCCCTGTGACTCATGAGCAACAAGTTCTCAGAAAGAGAAGAGAGAGAGAGGGAGAGAGAGAAAGGGGAGAGAGAGAAAGAAGGGGGGGGGGGACCATAATAACATCATTGTGGCCGTTTGAAGTCGCATCAGCCCTATTTACCAGATACAGTAAGTACAGGCTGTCTGCATGTCTGCTGGCCTCTCGCCACTCAAAGGCCACATTCATGGAGGCGCTGCCGCCCTCGCAGAGGGCAATTGGATCCACCGGATACCCTTCCCTTCTCACGCAATGTTGTGTAAACCCGGGGAAAATGACCTCAATATGTCCTAAACGAGTTAAGGATGAAGATGCCGCGCCCGCTCACATGTTTCAGGCATGATAATGTGATGATAGTGCGGTGAATGTGCGCGCTTGTGCAAAATGCGCGCACACATGCACGCAGACAGAATATTCTGCTGATTCTTCTGTGTTGACTATCAGTGTGATTTTATTGTCGGATCTCTTTTAAGGCGAACAGATCATCCGTCTGTTTATATTCAAAACCTTTGTCTTTCATGCTACCCATGGCTTCTTATTTAAACTAGTCTAGAACATTTTTTTTTAACCCAAAAAGTGTCAGAAGTGCACTAAACTTACAAACTGAGATTTCTTTGTCAGTTAAATAGATTAAAGCAGGTTTGGCCTGCAGGTTTGATATTGGACTACCGCTTTTTGGAGCACTTGCATAGAAAATTTTACTTTGTTCTCTCTTTTATTTTATAATTTTGACTGTATTCAGACTTGATACATTGTTGTGTGCTGTTGGTCTGCAGCTTTTGTGTTTGTGTCGATGCTGCTTTATTGACCAGGTCTCCCTGGAAAAAGAGGTTCTTAATCTCAGTGGGACTAACCTGGTTAAATTGAGGTTAAATACATTAAAAAAAAAATTAATTAACCTGACTTGAAATGGTAATTGTTCACCAGAAGAGGCTAAATACTATTAAAACATTTCAGTGCACCTTACACAAGTCGCTTTCTTAGGGATGTACCGTATAAAGTACACCTTTTCTCTCACCTGTTTTCTCATCTCACAAGCAATTCCACTGTTTTGACACGTGTCTCTTCTGTTAACGTTCGTTTTTCTTGATTTTTTCCCTGAGTCCGTGTGTTGAGATCTCAGGTGACGGTGTATTCTTTTACCTTGTTTTGCTAACTGTGAGCCTGTGGATCTGTATCTAATCCTCCCTCTCTGGCGGTGCCACCACTCCTTGGCCTGGAGGCCTGGGCAACCTCAACCTGACTGCCGGCTCCTGGCGCGCCTTCAACCCGCCTCTCTCTCTCTCTCTCTCTCTCTCTCTCTCTCTCTCTCTCTCTCTCTCTCCCTCTCTCTCTCTCTCTCTCTCTCTCTCTCTCTCTTACCATCTCGGCTGACTCACCCACCTCCAATTGTTTCTATCTCGGCGGTTGAGACCTCTGTCTTTTTCCTCACCTTTCTCCTTCACGCCATCCTGCTTCTCCTTCTTGCTTTCCCCCCCTTCCTTTGTCTTTGTCTCTAATGAGTTTTCTAGACAGAAGAGGGGAGGGGAGGGGAGCGCTGAGGTTTCATTGAGCAGACACTGGAAGTGAGCATCGCAGCGCTGGCGGCAGATGGACGCTGCCAAACAAGAGGAGCCTCGCATCGGGGCCATCGTGTCACGCAACAAGATAATGCCATGAGTGATTTTAACACAATGGCGTGTTAGGAGGATGGATGGAGGGGGGGCAAGGCAGAAAGGAGGTGTAAAACAGAGGGAGAGATGGGGGAATGAAAAAAACACAGAGGGACCCTATTGCATAATTCATTGGGCCATCACAACACCACTTCTCCATCCATCCATCCATCCATCTTTGGACCAACATCTTCATTAGATGTCAGATGGGCTAATTCATGTAGAAAACTCTCTTGACCTAATTGGCACAGCCATATATATATACATATATACATGATATACATACATACATATACATACATATATATTATACATGATAACTGAATTAACCGTGATTCAGATTTTCCAGGAAAAAAAAAACATTTATTTAAGCCATTTTGTTGAAAGTTTTGCCACTTATGGTGATCTGGTTGCCTCTAATCTCTCCATCTACTAGTCAGTGAAGTATTTTCAAATATTTGCAGAATTCTTAACTCTTCATGGTAACATTGCAGCTCTGTTTAAACATTTCATGAAGTTGTTTTGAAGATGAATTTCAGCTCGGGACCCAGACTGAGTACAAATTGCACTGAGATCCAGGGTCTTAAACATACTCCTCTTGCTATGTAGAGATCCACCTAGATAGGACTGTGGCTCATTTTTGTGTCAAGAAATAGTGAAAAAAAGCCACCGACCTTCTGTAGAAATTAATAAAAAACAGTTAAGACAGCAGATTACAGAGATTACAGCCTGTCTCCCTGTACAGCGAACAGATTCTCCCGTAACACCTCCCATGTTTGCCGTCAGCAGCTGGATGGATAGCAGAGACAAAACACCTGCCAAAAGCCTTCGGGCCTGAGCCTTTTCTCTTGGCAGGCCTCTCCTCCCCGCTACTTCAAGTCTTTCTCCTTCTCATGCAAGCCCTCTCGCCGCCAAATTCTCAAGTCAATTCCCAGGCCCGTATTGAGGCTGTCTTCTGGCCCGCGCTTCCCCCGACCGGTGACGTCATGACGAAAAAATACAAAAACCGGGGGTTTGATGAGCTGGAAAATCTCATCCCAGCTTATAAAGAATTATTGTGCGCTGTGAGCGGAGTGCGTGTCAAAGTGTCGACTTTGGTTATACAGCTACAGCGCAGGTAATGATATTTGAAATCATCCAGGTTTGGTGCATGGGTTTGTGTGTCTCTGTGTTCGTGATTGAGCCTTTTAGACAAAGTTAAGACAATTAGCAGCACAATGCGAGATCAAGTGTCTACAGCCGCCCATCTGCGTCCGGCTAATGGTCCCAGCGCTCGTCACCGGAGCGGGCCAGTAAGGGCTTTGGATTCAATTAAGCTCAGCCTCATGCAACCAGCTCTCATCCCCCGGTCTTCTCATGCAACGCGCCGAAGGTGCAAACGACAAGCAGGCCTGGGTGGAAGTGTAGCTGCGGCTGCTCGCACTGCGGCTGAAAGTGGCCCAATTCTGATTCCCCCCCCCACATGTGACACAGATCTGATGTTTTCCAATCAGTGTGAACAGCAAAAAAGCTGCAGCTGGAGTCACATTTTTTCAATTTCAATCTGAGACGATGAGATATGCGCTGCAAAATCGGAGCCTGAGGCACGTGACCTACATGACGCTCAAATCAGAAATCAGTTGTCATCATTTTTTCAGTTTGACTGTGAAAACGCAATAGTCGCCTTGATTGGTGCTTGGAGAGACGCCGCAATTCAAGACTCGAAGGCGCGCACCGTAACCGAAATGTGCTGAAACAAGTAGCTGGAAACATACGTACAGAAGTGGATGTGGCGTCTTTTGTTATTGTTACTCCGCACATGCTTGTCTTTTCGCCATCGCTGTCGGTTCATATTAGTATCACATATCAGCGGCCTCCTAGAATAGATACAAACAGTCGTCCAACGAAAATATCACATAGGAGCAGCGATCGGGAATAGAGCATGAAGGCCCCGCTGAGTGAACGGAGCCTTTGTTTGTCCTCCTCGCTCCTCCTGTCTGGCTCTGTTGCTCTCTAAATCCCCTCACTTCAGTTCGCTGCCACTCGCTCTCTCTGTGCCCGCTCTGTCTTCCTCTCGCTCCCTGTCTTCCCCACTTATATTGCTCCTCAGGCGATGGAAAGGTGATGGAGGGATAGAGAGGTGTTGGGAGAGGCAAAGAGACAGAAAGAGAGCGAGAGGGGGAGAGAGAGAGATGGACAGGCCGGGTCAGGGCCGGACAATGTGAGGCTTTGTTTTCCGGGAGCCGACAGAATTCAACTGCTCCAGACGGTCACTACCATGTCACACGCGCACACACACACACACACACACACACACACACACACACAAAGAAAGAGACCATCAGGGACAAAGGGAAATCGTAAAAGTAAAAATAGTGGCTCGAACGCCACATAATCTTTTGGTCTTCGCCTTGCCTCAGTAACAATCCTGTGAAAGTGTGTGTGTGTGTGTGTGTGTGTGTGTGTGCGTGCTGCCTTTGCGTGCATCGCTGCAGCGTTGACTCTCACCTACACTTAACAGCCGACATCATTAATTCACTTGTGGTTCATGAGGTAAAAGCAGAGCAATTGCTTCCTAAGTATGTTCTAACCACATAGACAGACGTGTCTTAAGAATCCCCTCTAGCAGAATGTTGAACAGTCATATTACCACTGTAAAGATGTTTTTCACATAAAGTTCATGGTATTTTTGCATGCATGTTGTGCAAAAATGCATAACACTAAAATTTCTTAAAACAGCATCATCAGTGTAAAATGTAAATATTAAGTAAAATGCATTAGAAATTCATGCAGGTTAGATTATTATTATTATGCTCAGATTTCCATACATTATCATGCATTGCAAAGGAAATGTAAAAACATTCAGAAGTTTAGACTTAAAAATAGCATTTGCCGATGTTGCATTTGCACTCGGCAGCCACAGGTTGCATGTGTGATGCCAGCAGCGGAGGAATGCTTTGAAAACGCAGAGCCAAAAATAGACAGGCTGACCCTTTAAAAGAGGAGTCTGTAACATGTTGTGGCTGCAGCGAGAGAGCGACGCGCTGTCTCTTTAAGGCTGAGTTTAGTGTAGTGTAGTGTAGTAGTGCTGTGTGTGTGTGTGTGTGTGTGTGTGTGTGTGTGTGTGTGTGTGTGTGTGTGTGTGTCAGGCTGACTGAGCCGGCGAGGGGTTGCGTGACTACTGCAGACGAGGCTGTGACCTCAGAAAAGTGGTTATGAAAACGATCTGTTGAACTGAGAGAGAGAGAGAGAGTGGGAAAGAGAGAGAGAGAGAGAGAGAGAGAGACAGAGAGAGACCAGCCCTGCAGAAATGAGTTTGTTCACTTCCTACACTTGATCAACTGACTGTTAGGAGAGCAACAGCCACACACACACGCAATCATATTTAATTCCACACCTATTCCTACAGGTATTTAAACACCAATGCAATTGCACACACACACACACACACACACACACACACACACACACACATACACACCTCATAGTCTACTACTACAGGCTAGGATCAGTCTCTCTGTGCTGATCAGAGTGTTACAACAGAACGAAACTAAAGGCCAGTTCACACAGGGGAGCAGATAGCGTGTTCGGACAGCAGCGATATAAAAAGCCGGGGATAAAAAAAAAGGAGAGAGAGGAGGAATATTCCTGTCACAGAGGCTCAGAGGGAAAGAGAGAGAGAGAGTGAGAGAGAGGGAGAGAAAGTCAGGTATCAGATTCCTACTGTGGGAATGGCATGCTCTGAATATCAAGGAGAGATTCCTGTGGCTCTGGCTGTGATGGAGGCCAACCGCATGGAAACAATTAGCGAGAGATGGACGGAAGGAAGGAAGGAAGGAAGGAAGGAAGGAAGGACTTATACTTTTCTCATGTAATACATATAGATTTTCACTCATTTTGAGGAAAACAAATTAGAGGATGGTAATTTGATACTTAGAGGCCCTGATAACATAAGCAAGAACTTGTTTTTTTGATTGGTAACTAATATTAGCACTGAAATTGAAGGGGAAATTCACTACAACGTTTTAGTTATTGGGGAAATGAAGAATATTACTGTAACTCAGCCAACAACTGTCTGTGAAAGAGGGATAGAGAGGGGATGAAAGAGGGGACAGAGGGGAAAAAGAGAGAGAAAGGGAGCGAGAGAGAGAGAGGGAGAGAGAGAGAGAGAGACAGACAGACATATCAGTGTACTGTGCAGATTGCGTGTGAACCGTAATGCTAGCCTTCAGAGGAAACAGTGGAGCACATTGTATCCCCGCATGAGTCGCTCAACAGGGACAGGCAGCATGACGGAGGGAGGGAGGGCAGACCGGGACAAGGGCAGGGAGAGAGGGAGATGGAGAAAAACTGTGTGATGACTATTATAATCTTTGTTTATGTAGCCTTTTTTCAGAAAAACACACTTACTGCAGTGAAAACTAGCTTAGCGCTTGTTAAATGCTTGGCAGCTGCGAGCGTCTTGGTAAATAATGTAGTAAAATTAAATCACCAATAATAGCTGCAACTCAGAAACTAACATAAATGCTAACATGATAATAATAAACTTTATTTATACAGCACTTAACGTCTATCTAAAAGCAGAGTTTACAAAGTGCTTCAGAGGAAGGCAAATGACCAGAATAGTAAAATACATTCTGGAGAGATAAAATAGGAACTCGGAAGTGTAAACACAGTGGAGCAATGCTAGGAGAGGCTAGCTGGCTAGCTAGCTAGCAGGTCACGCAAGAGGAGCAGCGTTCAAGCACAAAAACACGAAATGCAGCACAACCGAAGACAGTGTAGCCGTCTGACTTAGTTCGTCTGTTAAAAAGTTAAAATGTCCATTAAAAGTCTGTTAAAAAGTTATGAATAGTTATTTAATTGTATGGAGAGCAGCATAGAGCTCAGAGGATGTTATGTCCACTTAGCAAGGCTTGCTATGCTAACGTCACATCTTCAACAAAGGAATAAGCCTGCTTCCAATGAAAAAGTCCAGAAAACAATATTTTATACCTAAATCAAACAATCTAATGTTGTGAAATGGCTTGACTTACCTCATCAGAAAACCAGGGAACTTGAAATTATATTTTTCACTAGACTAATGCTCCTAAAAGTTGAATTGTAGAGAAATGCAAAATGGAAAAAGCAATCTTCCAATGCAGCTTGAGTGAAAACTGAAATAGGAACAGTATGACTTAGCTGGCCTATAAAGGTTCCTACCACAGGTATTTCAGTTATAGCAGTTCAGCAAGGACCTAATGAAAATACTACAGCCTCTTACACACATCAGCACATGGAGACTGTCTTTCTGACAAGCGTAAAAACAAAAACAAATAAATCAATAGCAAAAGTAATGAAATCAAGGTAAGAAATATAAAAGCAAAGCAAGAAACATAAAAGTAAACCATAAATGGGACATCAAAGACAATTAATGAAAGGTTATTACATAGAATTACGTCTATAAAGGTGTCAAGACATGATTCAAAAGAGATCAGTAAAACTTTAATATCAGTTCTGAAACAGATGACTGTTTTGCCCTCCTCTCCAGGTTCAATGTTTACTGTTCATTCTTTTCTGCAAAATGACTCACACTGCCTTACAATATCTCCCTCCCTCCCCTTTCTCTCTCTCCCTCTCTCTCTCTCTCCACTGCCTGTCACTTTTACTGTACGTCTCAATGGCTGAGCGTGATCTAGGCCAATTATGGCTTGTTTTGAGCGTGCGGGGCATCCTGTGGAAGCAATACATTACTGGCAGCTCGTGCCAATCCATCCCTCCTTCCATATGTGTATCCCTCCCATCATCCCTCCATCCCTTGCGCTAGTACTACATGCAGCAATTCATTCTCCACACAGCTGTTGCGTCAAGTCAAGAATTGGAGTAAATGTGAATTTAATGGCACGTCGTTTGCGATGTATATAGAGGCTTTTCTCTCCTGTCCCGAGGCTTCTGTACCCCTACCTCTGCGTTTCCAAAGAGGATTCTTGTGTTCCGCGTTCTTGCACGACACCAAGGAGATCTGGTGACCAGAGCTGCTAAAGTTGCACCTTTTGTAGATTTTCTCCTTGGATGGTGCAGAAAAACACATACTGTAGTCGCACGAGACGGTGCGAAGAGTTCCAAAAATGAAATATCCGCCGCTTAACATCAGAAAAACCCGCCGTTTGATCCATGCGCTGGGTTCAGAGTTGTCAGGCCGCTGGAGCCTTATTGACTAAATGTTATGGAAAAAAATTTTGCGTGCAAAAGAGGGCAAAACACTCATAGGCAATAACCAGTATCATTAGAATGATCTAAATGGATAACGGATGGAGGAGGAAAGGGAAGACATTCACACTTAATAGCCTGTTGCTCTGGTGCCAATAGAGGCATTTTATGTGGAGGAAATTGTTAAAACTGTATTTATTTTCCAAATCTATTTTTTAGAATTCGTAAAATTCTGGCCTTTAAAGCTGAATTATATTTGAGAAAAGTGGAGGATGAGGATGACTGTATTTACAGTGTTAGAGGAATTTAATTTTAAATTCTTGATCTTGGCCTCTCTAGTGTTAAAAAGCTTGACACTTAGTACTTAGTACAAATAATGGGATAGTATTGAAATTATCAGCTGATGAATATTAAGTTACTTTTTTATTGTGCTTTCCCTTCATATGTTTTGGCGTGATACGGGCTTTACGCTTAAGCTTATCTTACAAAGCAAAACACTTCAAAAGGTAGTGTAGAGGTAAAAAAAAAAAACAGTTTCTATTGTTGTGTGTCCCTTTTAGCTGTAGTGTTGGTCACCAGAGGCAGCAGGTAGGAAGGAGGTGGCAGCCTGCAGCGCACAAGCACACAATGGTATGGTTTCCCTCTGCTTCTCCACAGGATGCTGCCTACACATACACACACACACACACACACACACACACACACACGCACACACACTCGTACTCAAACGCAGAACAATGGATCCACACATGTTGCTCCCATTTACTTTACTACTGCTGACTCTTCTCTTGTAAAAAAAAAATCGCTCACATTTAGTCAACTGTTGATTCAGATCACCTGCTGGCTGCATTCTCCGATTTCCCATCAAATTCAGCTTGTATCTGCTTAATAAGACGGAGGATAGGATTTAGAAAACGAGTGGAGGAATCTTGGATTTCACAGCGTCCTCAAACTAGTCTGACCTCTTCTTTCCCCTCGATGCTGTTATATCCTGCATGAAACAGACTTATACTTGGCACAAGCTTCTAGCTACAATTTATTCTCTCATTTGTTCTGCATTGCAAAGGTACGTCCCAATGCTAAATAGAAATTCTGGAGCATTTTAAACTCTATTCTGCAAATAAAGAGGTATAAGCAGAGTTTAGATGGGTTTACCCTCCACTATATCCTTGATTTTGTCCAAATCTCACACCAAATTCATCACGGTTATGGCCTCTTTGGTGTTTCAGCACAAACCGTCCTGCCAAATTCACGACAGAATGCCTGTAAAATTCCAATTGCATAATAAATGCGAGTTCCTAAGATGAGGATAATCGAATCATAAAATCAGTGTAAACAGCTCTCCGTGCCAGCTCCCCTAACAAACCTCCCTCATACTCAGATTTCTTAACATTCGGGTGACTAAATCGGTCGAACCTACCCATTTCATTGGAAATTGCTGCCTCTATCTGGAATCCCATTGGTTCATTTCGAGCGAGTATGAAAATCCACGGCGCAACCCTCCGCCTGGCTTGCTGCCATTCCAGTGTGGTAGCGATTACATGAAAATTACACAGCATTATAATACCTCAAAGAAGTGTTCAGATGCTTCATATCAACCATTAAGTGCATGCTTTAGTTCTATTCATTGCCTCCCTTGACCCTAGGTCGTCACCTCAGCAACCTTTACTGTGTCAAATCCAGATTGGTGCCGTTTAATTCTGTTATATCGCACTTTTCTATCCCTTTTTTTTCTCTATTCAGTCACGCTCGGCGCACATATACGTTCTGAACGCTCGACGGATTGCTTCCTATTTTCATCAACGGCTCTAAAAGAAGAGGCCATCGCGTGTCCGTGCCGCAGCGCAAAGCCTATTTAAGACCTGGACTTATGTCGGGGAAAAAACTCAATGGCATGTTGCTGAGCTAATAGTGTCTGACCGCATTCCCTGTGAGCTGCACAAGTGGTCCTTTGGGAATGAGAGAGAGGGAGAGAGAGAGAGAGGGAGCGGGTAGAGAGAGATGCAGAAAGAGAAAAGAGAGAGAGAGAGAGAGAGGGGAGAGAGAAAGTAGAGGAGAGAGAGTTTCTCCGGTGGATAAAGTGACCTCTCTGCCGTTGCGTGCCACGGTTTGTTTTCAATACTGGCCACATGTTTGAACATTGCATAACTTCTCAGAGGCGGTTTGTAAATCATGATGAATTTCTGGAGAAGAGAGAGGGTGGGTGTGTGTGTGTGTGTGTGTGTGTGTGTGTGTGTGTGTGCGTGCATGCGTGCGTGCGTGCGTGCGTGCGTGCGTGCGTGCGTCCGTGTGTGCGCTCATTGCTAAGCATGTTTGTTTGAAAAGCTCACCTCTTCCCTTATGCAAAATTAGCGACACACTCACTAACATTTCCAGTTACTTAATGGTCTTAACTTCTTGTGAATGTCTTCTTGAACTTTCAGTCTATCTTCATTGTCAATGCTGCAGCATATTCCACACACACAAGCTTGTATATCTTGCTATTTTTGAGGAAACAAACGCCTAAGTCATCATTTCTCTTTGAACTTTTATTTCCCAGAGGAAGATTAGTCGAGCCTGCATGCTCTTTTTCAGCAAGATCTTGCTCCTTCACGCATGCACTTCTCCGTAATCATCACAAATGCTGATCACACCATTGAGAACGGCTGATTAGTGGCCGGTTGATGTGGGGAAAAGTAATTTCCCAGCCATTCATACAGT